>NC_070641.1:25052370-25119870 GCF_947347685.1 Pleuronectes platessa
CGTCGGGAACGTGAGCAGCAGGACCTGGAGTTTGCAAAAGAAATGGCTGAAGACGATGACGACAGTTTCCCGTGACCTTGTTAAACGGACTTCCTGTGCAGACAGGAAGAAGTTCTGTGTGTTGGCGGCACACTGATGTTACTCGATCATTTATAACCCACAATGCCCCTCTCCTCTCTTTTCTCTTTGGTGTTTATTCTGCTGTAATGCTTGAACTTTAACTTCTCTGTTTTTTCTCTCACTGAGATGAATAAAAGAAACTTGATTTCACCTGATTTGTGTCTGTGGAATTCTGGGTAATGTTGTGGTAAGAGGTTCTGAAATCAAATCAGTTCTACACAATATGATCATGTAAATATCTCACAATTAAAACAAATGAATGGATCGAGTCAACAGAAACGCTGGAATGCTTTTATTTTGAAATGGTAGACTACAGGAAGTGCAAACATTAATGTTCCTGACTTATTCAACAGCTAAATGAAACTGATCTTTTTCTGTGTTCCGCAGTGATGTTGATATAGTTATAGAACATCATATTAATGTGTGTGTTTATATAGATCATGACAGATGTTAATGTAGATGCACAATGAGTGTGTATATATAGATTCTTATCGATTAGTAATGGCGATGTTTATTTAAATGTAGATATAGATATGTATCCTTGGCAAGATACTGAACCCCTAAAATGGCCCCTCATATGAAAAATGTAAGTCGCTTTGGATAAAAGCGTCAGCTAAATGACATGTAATGTGTTTAAACATTGATCATAATGACGATATAGACAATGGCAAAGTCACAATTTTTCAAAAGGTGCTATATGATTTAATTTTATTTCAATTGTTATATTTTGTGTCTACATATGACAAAATAATGTAGATATAGATTGTGTATATAATATTAAAGGTTATTCATGTTTCTAAAGATTTTGTAAATGTTCTTAGTTACTGCAACATTTTCTCATCGCAGAAAATGTTGTTTCCTGCTGAGTCAGTTTGTCCAGGATGACGACACAAAGGAAGTAACACACACACACAGACACATTACAGATAAATGTTAAAGAATATCATATTTCTCTTTAAATCAATAAACACAGTTTCAAACAGTAAAGATCTGGAGAAAAAAATAATCTGCGATAATTAAAAGTACAACTCTAACTTAATTATCTTATAACTAAAATAATATAAATGTAAGATTTCTATAATAAAATAAACGTGTTTGTTTCTGAGGAGTTCAGGTGCTGTGGGACGGAGATGAAGTCACAAACATCACAACACTCATTTACAGTCACTTTACAGATACTTTACAGATACTGTGCAGGTGCAGCATCTGATGACGTCACAACATGATGCACATACATTTACTAAAGACACATTTTCAAAGCAGGACTGTAACTTGAGGTATTTGCATATTACTGTAATATGATCATAGTACTTCCTGGCTGAGGTCACAGTCTGACGTAGAAACTAAGGTGTGAACTGAATTGTTACGCAACAAGTTTTCTGAAGCTTCGCCACTTCGGGTTTTATCGGATGAGTCTGCAGCGGCGGGAAAATCCCGCGGGACACAGAGTGCGCATAAAAACAGACGCAAAAATGTAAACGCATATATCTGCGGAGACAGAGGGAGAGACAGAGAGATCGACAGACAAAGAGAGAGAGAGAAATAGAAAGAGAGACACAGAGAGATAGAAAACGAGAGAGAGACAGAGAGACAGAGAGACACAGAGACAGAGAGAGAGAGAGAGACACAGTAAGATAGACAACGAGAGAGAGACAGAGAGACACAGAGAGACAGAGAGACACAGAGAGACAGAGAGAGAGAGAGAGAGAGAGAGAGAGAGAGACACAGAGACAGATAGAGACACAGAGACAGAGAGAGAGAGAGAGAGAGAGACAAAGAGACAGATAGAGACACAGAGAGAGAGAGAGAGAGAGAGAGAGAGACACAGAGACAGATAGAGAAACAGAGACAGATAGAGAGAGAGAGAGAGAGAGAGAGAGACACACAGAGACAGATAGAGACAGATAGAGAGAGAGAGAGAGAGACAAAGAGACAGATAAAGACACAGAGAGAGAGAGAGAGAGACAGAGAGAGAGAGAAAGAGAGAGAGACATGGACTCTTGGACAGGTAAGACCGCTGAAATTATTTGGTCTGTTTCTGTTAAAAGAATTGATGCGTGTTTAACAAAAGGAGTGATGGTGATTGGCTCTTTCATCTTTGTTTATTGTTGGGAGCTGGGTATTCCATCACAGGAGATCAGAGCTGTGCGTTGGACGTGGACTTGTCCTCTAACTCTGTATCATCTGGTCCACACGTCCCATCAGCCGCATTGTGTTGATGTCCAAAACTAAGATGCTTCAGATGCTAATAGATCAAATCACTTGTCTTTACAGCAGAGTAGAAATGTACAAAACACTTTCATGTTGATACACGTTTACATTTGACACTTTTATAAATTGTTTTATTTTTTATGACCAAACACAAACAGCTCGTTGAAAAACTACAAATGTAATTTTCCTGCAGTTGTAAGCAAAAGATGTTTCCATATTTTAGTGTCCAGTATCAAACTCTGCTGAAGCCTGAATTTACTTTTTCATTTCTTTAATCACACAAATATGAAATATGGTTTTCTGGCACTATTGACTCTCCATACTTGCAACCCTTTTCCCCTCCAGTCCTCGCCCTTCTGTACTACTTCCTGTTTGCAGTTTTGGTTGAATCCGTCCCCGTGTCCCACACCCCCCCGGAGTTCAGGGAGGCAGCAGAACGGGCAAAGACGCTGGTGGAGAAAATCCTCAGAGACCTCCCCGCCGCGCACGCCGCCGCCATCACCACAGAGGTGAACAGCCCTTCTGATTGGCTGGCTCAGCTCCACTCCTGCTCCTCTTTTGTCATTAACCTTTTCCTGTTCACCTCAGGGTTTGACCCTCGACCCCTCGCCTCAGAACCCAAACCTGCAGATGATGGTGACCTCACTGGGCATCCCCCCCGCCCCCATCCTCAAACCACTGTCTGAACGCTTCACAAAGGTCAGTCTGAAGAGGTTCTTCAGGTTCTCATGGAGAACAGGTTCTGGAAGTGGTCTTCCACTATTACAGTTGTTGTTAGTCCATGATTCTTTCGATCAGACACATTTCATTTGTCTCATATTCCCAGTTTGTTTCATAGATGTTAACAAGGAGCAGCTTCCTCGGTTCTTAACTCAACAAGAGTCAACCACCAGAGAAACGTTATTACCATGTGAGGGAAAGAAGATTTGATTGATAAATTGAATTGTTGGTACATTAGCTCCATTTGGTCGAGTGGTGGATTCCAGGTCTTCACAAACAAGTGAAGGTTCCCAGTTGGCCAGGTTCTGTATGTGTGGAGTTCTCTTCGTGTTCTCCGGCTTCCTCTTCTTCTTCACATGTGAACTGGAGATTGTGGGCAGGTGTGAGTGTGAGTGTCTCTGTATGTCAGCTTGTGATTCGCTGGTGAGCTGTCGTCCAACGTCAGTTGTGATTCGCTCCAGTCAAGTGGTTTAGATAATTGATGGATGACATTAAGTATGTGTATATTAGTATTAATAATACATGATAAATATATGCTAAAACCTTTATCCTGATGATGTTCTCCTTTACGCTGATGATATCTATTGACTTGTGTCCGTCCTCACATGTGTCTCACAGGTTTCTACCTTCTTTACCTGTTAAAAGGTTTTTAGTAGTTTGTCCTGACTCTTGTTGAGGGTGAAGGACAGAGGATGTCTCACCATGTTAAAGCCCTATGAGACAAACTGTGATCTGTGACTATGGGCTATACAAATAACATTTGATTGATTGAGTGATAACTATTAGATTAAAACTAGCGGCAATGATTAGCTCAACATCGCCCCCTTTGTGTGTGAGTGGAATTGGGTGGCTGTAGGGCGTAGAGCGGTCGTCCTCCAACCTGAAGGTCGGCAGTTCGATCCCCACTCTTCCCCATCTGCATGCCGAAGTGTCCTTTGGCAAGATGCTGAGCCCTGAATCGCCACTAATAGAACAACATTGGGCTGCTAATAGATGCACTGTATGAATGTGTGTGTGAATGTGTGTGCGTGTGAATGTGTGTGTATGAATGTGTGTGTGAATGTGTGTGTGAATGTGTGTGTGAGCTTTGAGTCATCAGGACTAGAAAAGAGATTTATAAATACAAAACCAACTGCAGATCTCCACCCTGTTTCAGTCTGTGATACCATTGATGTCACATCATGTGTGTTTGTGTCGCCCCCTACAGGACATGTGTGTGAGTCGTATGTCAGTGGGCTGTCTGTTGTACCAGGGGCTGCTGGGAGTTTTGTCTGACAGGCTAGGCGGACTGACGAACCTACGAGCCGACCTCAGGGACCTGCTGACCCACATCAACAAGGTACCAGACACCTGATGACATCATTACTGCGGACCTTCAGCGATTGGCTGCTCACTCGTCTTTCTGTGTTTCAGATGAAGGAAGCAGCTCAGCTCAGCGCCGAGAGCCCGGAACAGCTCCAGGATCTGGCCTCTCGTCTCACTGGTCACTACGAGGTGCAGGTGGCCGTCCACGTGACGCTGACACAGCTCCGCTCGTTCTGTCACGACCTGATCCGCAGCCTGAGAGCCATCGCCACCTACAGGCGCAGAGCTGCAGGTGCACCCTAAGCCCTGCCCACCGGTGGGATTGGCATAAAGATAAAGACTAATCAGTTCCTAGCTAATCCAAAAATGGTCCAAGAGAAGGAGCACAAGTGGAGCGGGGGGGCTGAAGACGGGACTTTATTTATCTCCTGACGCTTTGTTTCCTTGAACAACACAAAGTTCCTGCAGCGCTTTCAGAAGTTGGCAGGAATCGCATTTGATAATTATTTATTAACAATTCTGATCAGATAAGCAGGAACTGAATTAAGATTTTATTTATTACTGATATTTATTGATTATTCATGGTGTATTATTTATTAACGGGCCATTATTTTGGTGGAGCCGTTTGTCAACCTGTGGCCTTTGACCTCGTCTGAGGCCACGTCACAAACAAGTGTATTGATTTGATACATGACTCAGCAGAGAGCGACAGAATGGCTGAGTCAGTACAGGAAGTGAAATGAGGTTCTTTGAAACTGAATGTCTCTGCTAAAGTTAACTGATTTATTGCCTTTATTTATCTCTATTTATTTTTCTATGGATGTACAAAGATGTTATTGTTGTTTCTTACTCAGGTTGTTAAACCTGGTCAAGAGTCGATGCTCATGTGATGTTACTGATAATAAAAAGTCCTCCACCCTCACACAAGGCTGTGCACTACTCTCTCACATCCATGAACCACTACAGTGAGGCTCTCAGCCCAGTGATTCCAGTTACAACAACAACCTGGGAGCTGCTGGTGGAGGCTCCACCATCCAGAGCATTGTGGCTCAGCGCCTCCTGGTGGTACTCCGGCTGCTCTGGAAGACAGGGCCGGCTCCTGTTTCCTCTGCAGAGCCGATAACATCCTAAAGGACTCTTCACATCCGGGACTCCAGCGGTTTGACCCAATAGACTCAGGACCAGCTTCACGTCCATTAGCACAGTGAACGCACACAGTCACTGTGCAGCAGCTGCACTTCTCCCACACTCAACAACATCCTGAACACTATCGACCCTGTGAAGCTCCATGTGCTGCTGTTTTAGGATTGTGCAGTATGCCAGCCGAAGTGCAATAACCACCATCACTCTGGTGAGGGGACACCCACGTCTTTGCACTCTAGCATATATCTCAGTATTTTATTTATAGAACATTATTTATTGTATTTTCTATCACTAAATAGGACCTTTGTATTTGTTTACTTGTCATAAACGACCTGTTTCATGATAAAATCAAATAACTGAAACAGTCTGTGATGATGGTTTTACACCGAACCCCCATCACATCACAGGATCATCTGAGTTTAATTCGTAATCACACGTAACATGTGAATTTTCATGAACTTCCTGTTCTCCCCGGTAGAGAAGTTCTGGCTGAAGTGATCCAGACGCTGCGCTGTGTTGTGGATTCACCAGAGAAGAGTTGTTGTGTGTTGCTCCCTAGGTTCACTCTGAGGTTCACTCTGAGGTTCACTCTGAGGTTCACTCTGAGGTTCACTCTGAGGTTCACTCTGAGGTTCACTCTGAGGTTCACTCTGAGGTTCACTCTGAGGTTCACTCTGAGGTTCACTCTGAGGTTCACTCTGAGGTTCACTCTGAGGTTCACAGTCGCTGAGGCTCAGCGGCTTCGTCTCCATGTTCTGGATGAAGCCGAGCAGGGACTGGAGGGTCGGTGCCCGAAGATTAAACTGTGATGGGTTTTTGATAAGTTAACTTCTACAGAATAAATTCACCTGTAATTTATCCAATAGAAATGCAAGTCCCCCAAAAACATCAAAAATAAGAGGGTGACAAAATGAAAATTGATAAACAATTCAGAAAAAACTGGAAAAAAAGAATGGTTGATACAGTTTTTACAGTACAACCAGCGCAACCAATAAAGTCTTTCCTTACAACTGGGACCTTTTGTATTCAAACATGCTCAGCCCCATCCAAGGAGGACAGAGTAAGAAAGTAAAATTGAAAGACATATATACTTATAGATACATATACAGTGCATCAGGAAAGGATTCACATTTTGCCAAATTTTGTTATGTTACAGCCTTTTTCCAAAATAGATTAAATCTAATTTTTCCTCAAACTTCTACACACGACATCCCATAATGAAAAGTGAAAAAAGAAAAAATGTGGACGTGCGAAGAACCTGTGTTCCTGTGACTGTGGACCAGTCACTGTGAATAAAGACGGACGACTTGAGGGCCTCCTGGTGGCTGGCTGCAGTATAGGCCATTTACCCTCCTGGTTTAAATTAGTTATTTGATGATACAAAAACAGACTGAGACATAATGATTGACAGCTGACACTGACTCAGGATTGGTCGAAAGCGTGTGTGGGCGGGGCCTCATTACCACGATCACTACTGGACAGACTCTGACTGACGTCATCACAACAAGATGACAGCGTTTGTATCTAAGATGTCTTTGTCTCGATATACAGTCGCTGATGCTAACGTTAGCTGTGTCGTAAAAGTCTTTGTTAACTTCGACTCGGAACATCAGCTGATCGGTTTCTTTTCTGCCTCATTAAAGAGAAACACATAAACAAAGCAAGTTTCTCAAAGAGGATTTTATTTGAAGGTCAGAGGTGATTCAGTGTCTCCCTCTGGTGGCAATGTTCAGCTCCTGCGCTGCTCCTGTTCTTTCCTGCATTGTTTTGCTTTTTGTTTTTCCAGTTTGTCCAGAACTTTTCTCTGCTTCTCCGCTGCAGCGTGAATTTCTTTGATGCGACGCTTCAGAGTGCAGCGATCAGACGAGCTGAGCACGCCCAGACCCTGCAGAGGTCAGAGGTCAGAGTTACTGACTTTATGGGATAGTTCACCGAAAAATGAAAATTCACTCATTATCTACTCCCCATTATGAGTAGATGATGGGGGGGGGGGGGGGGGGGTTCTTGCTGCAGACACAGCTCCATGCGGCTCCTGTTTCTGCAGCCAAAAGCTTTTTTTTTTTATAAATCTTTTCCAAACTCCTTGAACCCCCCCCTAACCCTAACCCTAACCCTAACCCTAACCCTAACCCTTCCATGACAGACGACCTATGCTCCTCATCTTCAAATCCACCTTCTCCATTCGCTTTCCTCTTTCACCCCCGTCTCCCAGGTACCTTGGTAACCTCCTTCAGGACCTGGGTGTCTCGGGCTCTGCTCTCTTCCTACCTCAATGACCGAACTTACCGGGTAACTTGGAGAGGATCTGTGTCTGAACCTTGTCCTCTCACTACTGGGATCCCTCAAGGTTCCGTCCTTGGTCCCGTCCTCTTCTCTCTGTCCACCAACTCTCTCTGTCATTCAGTCACATGGCTTTTCCTACCACAGCTATGCTGATGACACCCAACTAATCCTGTCTTTTCCCCCGATACGAAACACAGGTGGCAGCACGAATCTCTGTCTGACTGACGTCTCTCAGTGGACGTCTTCACACCACCGGAAAATTAACCTCGACAAGAGTGAACTACTTTTTCTTCCAGGGAAAGACTCCTCCCACCCACGACCTGACTTTGACAACTCTGTGTTAGCTCCTTACAGCCCGTCCACTCTGCTCTGCATCGACCAATCAGCTGCTCCCTCACTGCGAGGGACAGCTGTCACTCAACAACATCTCGACTGTTTCCTGTCCTGTCTCCACATCGTCCTCCAGACTGAAGACACATCTCATCAGATTACACCTTGGTTAATAAAACAATTGAATAAAATAAAATGTCTATTCGCACTTATTGTAAGGCACTTTGGATAAAAGTGTCAGCTCAATGAAATGTCATCGAATGTCCACAAGTCCCGACCTTCAAATTCCACTCGAAACGAGGTCATTAACATCAAGTTTGAAACCTAAAAGTCGTGAACATCTTCCTACGAGGGGCCTTCACAGAACCTCGGACACACCATCATGTGGTGTAGAGGACGTCCGTTCGAGTCGGATTTGAAGGACGGGACTTGAGGACACTTGACGCCGCAGGATCGAGGCATGTCATGTTTTTTATGTTGTCACCAATTAAAGTGGGAGGAGCTAATGAGTGAACTTTCATTTTTCAGCGAACGGGACTGAAGATGAATCACAATCCTTTAAAATACACTGTTAAAAAATTCATTAACGACATTTTATTTAAATAGTTTTAGAAGAGTCAAACCACACCGGGATTTGAACCCACAACCTCTTGCCATCACCTTTAGCCTGCTGCCGTCCATCTGCAGCAGCTGCTGTCCGTCCACGTTTCTCGCATTGAATTCTGGGACATATTTCTCCATGTTGAGTCTTTGGAGCCATTGACAAACCTGCTGAGTCGTCCACGACAACGCGACACATGATGTCTCATCACCAGGCTGGGGGGGGGGGGGGGGGGTTAATGACTGACAGGTGTCGGCTCTGACTGATGACATCATCACAGTACAATCGTGTGTGTGTATATTTGTGTGTGTGTGTGTTGCATTGTTTGTGTATATTACTTTGTGTGTGTATGTTACTGTGTTTATTACTGTGTGAGTGTGTGTGTGTGTGTACGTGTATTTGTGTGTGTTACCTTGTGTGTGTGTGTGTGTGTTACCTTGTGTGTAGTTGTTACCTCATCAGAGAACAGGGTGTGGTACGGATGAGAGGATCTGGAGGAGTCGACAGGGGGGGGGGAGGAGTGAGGAGGAGAAAACTCCTCACTGAGCACGGACTCCTGCCCACACACACAGTAAAACACACACACACACACACACACACACACACACACACACAAACAGTAACAAACAGTAACACACACAGTAACGCACATATTAATGCACATAATAACACACACACAAACACAGTAACACACAGTGACACAGACACACAGGAAATGAGTGTACCTGAGAGTGAGCCTTTCGGGGCGTGGGGGGGCTCAGCGGGGGGACTTTGGGGGGTGGAGTCACAGACCCTCGTCCTTCAGTGAACCAGGACAATGGGACGAAGGAACGAGACGGACTCTGATCCCTGAGGACGAGGACGTCAGGAGGACACTCATCAACATGAGGATTTTATAATGTGACACTCACCTGACTGACAGTCTGTTCTGTTCTGTCCTCACTCTGACGTACGAACGTCTCAGAGTCACCCTGACACACACAGACACACACATTAATACCATATCATGATCTTTCACCAGTGTGTAACCATGTGATCCAACGGCCAATCACCGATGCTCATGTTTACACAGTCTGCATGTCTGTGTGTTTGTTTGATTGTGTGTGATTGTGTGTCTTACCCTAAGTCCAAGAACCGTCTCTTGGTTTTCTTGTCAAAGACACGAGTCGGGCTGCCGGGGTCAGAAGGACTGGTGTCTGTATCAGATACCAACACTGTCTCACACACACACACACACACACACACACACACACACACACACACACAGGAGTGTGTTTAAAGTGAGACAACACTGACTCAAAAACCATGATACCAGGTGTGAACAGTTGTGAACTGATGTGAACAGATGTGAACAGGTGTGAACAGGTGGTAGCAGATGTGAAAATGTGTGAACAGGTGTGAACAGATGTGAACAGGTGGTAGCAGATGTGAACAGGTGTGAACAGGTGTAAACAGGTGTGAACAGGTGTGAACAGATGTGAACAGGTGTGAACAGGTGTGAACAGATGTGAACAGATGTGAACAGATGTGAACAGGTGTAAACAGGTGTAAACAGGTGTGAACAGGTGTGAACAGGTGTGAACAGATGTGAACAGGTGTGAACAGGTGTGAACAGATGTGAACAGATGTGAACAGGCGTGTGCACCTTCACTGTCCGGCCTTCTGTTCCTCCTCATGTAGACAGGTGAAGTTTTGGAGGAGGGGCAGGATTTGGAGGGCGAGGTGCTGGGCGGAGTTAGAGCCTCCTGAGACGTAGCATTGGTTAGCTGGTGGTACCGTCCCCGTGGGGTAGCAGCCAATGACGCGCCCCCGTCCTCTGGAGAGTGACGGACCTGAGAAGTCTAAGTAAAGCCACAGAGGTTTTCATTCCTTTTCATTTACATTCTCTCTCTGGGTGTGTAACCTGATCTCTGATTGGTCTCACCAGCGACGTGTCGAAAGAAAAGGCGGGGCTTCGGGCAGAAAGCAGCGAATCAGGGGGGGGGGAGGAGCCTCGCATGGCCAGGTGGAGAGGTGAGCAGGCAGAGTATAACTGACTGTCCTGACAAGACACACACACACACACATTTCAAAGATTTCATGTTTATTGACTTTAAATGTTTTGATCACAAAATCGATTTTAATAAAGCTTGACGTCTTTACCAGGATGAAGTTATTTATGATATTTAATCCACTCTACTGAAGTGATGATTCACTGATCGGTTCATGTTTAAAAACGTCAAAAAAAAGTCGGTACCTTCCTGTCGTCATCATCTCCCTCCGTCAAGCTCACGCTGTCACGGTGACAGGACCTCGAGGGGCGGTGCCTCCGGGCTTTGATGGACAGCTGGGCTCGGCCTTTCTGGATGTTGTTGTCCAGAAGCTCAGTCTCCGGGATCGCCTCGTTCAGGTCTGAAACACCGAAGGTCACATGACGCCTGGCGGATGCTTGGTTCTCATCAGTCACCTGACTCGAGTACCAGCGCTGAACACAAGGTGTCGCTAACACTTCCTGTCAGTAACAGTTACAAAGAAATCCCTGATCTGACTTTTCACCATCACTTGATTTTCTGTTCTAATTGACCAACTGCAGAGGAGACAATTGACTTCCTGTTTTCATCACATGACCAGTGTAGGTCATGTGATGTGTTTTCAGGTGTGTTAGTTTTGTGTTGATCTTGAGAGAGTTTAAAGGTTGTAACAACGTGGCTTTTATTTAGAAAATGAATAAGAAAAGAATGATGTGTTTACAATGACTCACCGAACACGTTGTCCGTGTCGTCCAGGTCAGTGGACATGTCTCAGTCTCTAAACAACATGGAGCGACAAAGTGTAACATGCAGAACAGAAACACGTCAGAAAACACAGGAGGGTCACAAAGGGTCACAAAGGTCAAAAGATTAAATATTTCCCTGCTCCATGAAACTGAACAAACATTGTAGATAAGATGATGAAACAATGTTGAGGGTTTGAGACTCTGAGTGGGTCAGTCAGTATAAATATGACATGCAACAGCTCAGAATGTGTTTAGTTCAACTTTAGTTTTACACCATCACAGATCTTCACTACAAGAAATCTGAATAAATATCAATTCCCACCACAGATACAACAGCTGTTCTCGTTCACTTCAATAATAAACCTCCATGAATCCATTGATAAATCCCAGTGATTCAGGTTCAAGACGTCACTGAGTTCACTGCAAACAGGAAGTGACCATTCAGATGCCTTTATTTGGGAAGATCAGGAGCTGATCACAGTCACACACACACACATACACACATACACAAACACACATACACACACACACACACATACACACACACACACGCACATACACACATACACACACACAAACATACAAACATACACACACACACAAACACACACACATACACACACACACACACACACACACACATACACACACACACACACAAAACACGTACACACACATACACACACACACACAAACACACACAAACACAAATATACAAATACACACAAACACACACACACACACACACACACAAACACACACACACACACACACACACACACACACATACACACACACACATACACAAACATACACACACACACACCCACACAGGAAACTGCACCGTCAGAGTTTGAAGATGGAGGATGAAGATGAAACAGTGATGACAGCGGAGGGTAAACAAACAGATCTACTCACCCTCTCTCTCTCTGTCTCTCTCTCGTTGTCTCTCTCTCTTTCTCTCTCTGTGTCTCTCTCTGTCTGTCTCTCACCCACTCTCTGTCTCTCTGTCTCTCTGTCTCTGTCTCTGTCTCTCTCTCACTCTGTCTCCCTGTCTCCCTGTCTATCTCTCTCTGTCTGTCTCTCACCCTGTCTCTCTGTCTCTCTCTGTCTGTCTCTCTCTGCTCGTCCTTCAGCTGCTGCAGATCCAGAGGATGGAGGAAGATTCAGCTGCTGCAGCATCCTTCGTCCGAGAGTAGGGGAGGGGGTGGGGTGGGTGGGGGAGGGGGGGTTGCAATAGAAGAAACAGGGTATGTCATATTTACAGATATATAAAAATATACATAGACTACTCATCACAGAGATATATTATTAAATATTTCTATATACATATTTACATATGTATAAACATATATTGTCTCAAAGCTACGCCTTACGTAAAAGTCACCATCACGACCTGAGACATCTCTTTTCTTCAAATTGAGCAGAAACTAAGTAGATTTACTCCATTACTATTTTCAGAGACAGGTATTTAATTATTCCCATCTGATACGACTTTCTAAAAAACAAAAAAATAGGTTTGTGCTAAACGAAGGGTCTGTATGAGGACAAAGGCAGAATGCAACCTAGGACTTCCTGGACAGTCCTGGATTGCACTACAAACTCCCCCCCCCCCCCCCCCCCATTATAACCTGATGTCTCTGTTTGTATCATGGGGGGTGTTATGATGGAGAGACTACTGGAGACATGAGTAAATGGTGGAATCATCAGACGGACCAATCACAGCCCGTTAGTCAATGGGGTTGTGTCTTCTCCTATTACCAATAATACTGGGGCTACACAAGGGGGCGCTATCTCCCAAGGTTTATTGACTCCACACACTTGAATGCAGAAACCACACATCTGATCAAGGTACTATTACGTTTGCTGAAAACACAGACATCCTGGGCTGGATCAAGATGACGTTGAAACTAACTACAGAGTTTGAACATCACGAAAACTAAAGAAAATATTTTTGACTCTAAGACTAGCAGCTGCACCCATTAACATTAACATATGCTTATTGCTGGGGAAGATATTGAAGTTTAAGATTAAGATAAAGATGCATTTATTTGTCCCAAACACATGCACAGTCATGCAAAGTCACACTCATGCAGGTAGGGAAATGTAACCTCTGCTTTTGACCCATCTGGTGCAGGACACACAGAGCAGTGAGCGACCATGCACGGCGCTCGGGGAGCAGATGGTGGGGGAGTAAGGTGCCTTGCTCAGGGGCACTAGACAGGGTAGGGAGACTCTTGGATTTTTTGGGCAGATCAATCCAGGTTCGTCTTTTGTTGTTTCTCCGTGGAGTCAAACCAGAGACGAACCAGAGACCTTCTCTGCCACTAGTCCACCGCCTCTCCCTGTAGAGGACTATAAATACTTACAATAATAATCTCAATAATACAATAATAGGCTTCGCTGCCTGCTGTTTTTGGCACATTCTGAATTTCCAAATGAACAAATAAATATATCGATCAATGAGCAGTTCAACGATCAGGAGATAATCTTCATGAATACACCGTCTCAGCCAATCGAGCCAGTAGATACCCGCAGTCACTCATTGGCCTTTACTCTTGGATTGATTTATATATAGGAAGCTGAAATCCCCCCCCCCCCCCCAAAAAAAAAACACTCAGGACTCTGCAACAAACTGTCTCTTGTACTTTTTGCACTTTTATCACTTTAATCACTACGTTTACACTTTAGAGAACCTTATGCTGCTGTACTAAAAAAATCTGTATGTTTACTTAGTATTAGGAAATGTCTTGTGTTATCTGTTGTGACTGTGCACTTTATATGTTTCACTGGGGGAGAGTGGGAAACGTCGTATCGATTCCTTGTATGTCTTGAACAATAAAGCTACTTCTTCTTTATCTTTTTTATAACCCTAAGCCTTGAATGCAATTTGTGTCAGCAGTTATTTCCTTTTGTTTTATGTATTTTTATATCGTCAGTATTTAAAAATGAATTTATTCACATAATATTTTAATTTGTGATGTGTGAGATTTCTTTTTTAATTTAATTACTTTTTATTTTTGCGTGAGCAAAATGATTCTTGCTTCATTCATCCAACACTATGAAGTTTAGATAACACCTGATCCAAATGATGCACCACCTGAAGAGTGTGGCCAGAGGGCGCTGTTGATCTGCAGGTGTGAACCAATCAGGATGTAACTGGGCTGGTGCAACAAGACGGGACTGGTCGGTCACAGATGGGCGGGGCCAGAGAGAGGAGGAACCTGTTTGTGTGACTTGGACTCAGCCCTTCAGGACCAGAAGAGAGAAGAACAGGATGAGTGGGTCCGAGCTTCACTGCAGGTAAAACTCTCTAAAGCTGGATTTCAACAGTTCTCTGTGTTTGTTAAACCCACGGTATGGGGACCTGTTCCAACATTGATACTGTGGGGCCTCTATAATCATACAGGGTGAAAGTCTGTGTGTGTGTGTGTGTGTTGTTGGCTCGAAGGTGTTTCGCTCGACTAGAAATTAACTCTTTAAGGTTTCCTGTGTGGAAACGTCTGTAACGTGTTCAATAACGAATGAGGATAAACGTTTGGAACTTTTCTTGAGGTGGTTTGGTTTACACTGGTTCCAGAACGTTGTATGGACAATATAGTATTTATTTCTTTGTGTACCACAAACACTGTACTTTGAAGAGCACATTACAACATCTATACAATCAGTGTCCTATAGAATTTAAAGATGCATTCTGTAAAAGCATTAGACAGAAACATGATTCAGACTCTTTTCACAAAAACTAATTTAAGTGTAGATTGAATGTAGATCACTCAGGAGGAGATCATGCAGGTTGGAGGTCCGTGGACTCCTGCTGGGCTCCTGGTGGGCTCCTGGTGGGCTCCTGCTGGGCTCCTGCTGGGCTCCTGGTGGGCTCCTGGTGGGCTCCTGCTGGGCTCCTGGTGGGCTCCTGCTGGGCTCCTGGTGGGCTCCTGCTGGGCTCCTGGTGGGCTCCTGGTGGGCTCCTGCTGGGCTCCTGGTGGGCTCCTGCTGGGCTCCTGCTGGGCTCCTGCTGGGCTCCTGGTGGGCTCCTGCTGGGCTCCTGGTGGGCTCCTGCTGGGCTCCTGGTGGGCTCCTGCTGGGCTCCTGGTGGGCTCCTGCTGGGCTCCTGGTGGGCTCCTGCTGGGCTCTGAGGAGGTTCCAGGATCACTAGAGGACTTTTCCGCTTCAAGAAGGGGATCATCAGGACTATTGCCATGGTGACCTGCTGTTTGATGTCCTCATCTCCGATGTTGGAGCTTCTTCCTATTGGATGCTGACTATCAGCTGACGACCAATCACTGAGGAGGATTTGCTGTGCGCTCTCTGAATATTCTAGTTTATTTGAAACAATCTTGTTGAAAACAGTGGCTGTCGGGTTTATGATGTCATTCAACACCCTGTGGGCAGCAGAGGCAGTTTCTCCTTTAAATTCTTCCTCTCTTCTGATTGGTTGACGGGGCGTGTCCTGCCACAGGCGCCTGACCTCGGTTTGATGATTGACAGTTCGGTTTATTTTCACACACACTTCAGTCCTGCGGCCGAACAGTGTGTGTGTGTTTGTGTGTGTGTTACATACCAGCCGGTTGGTGTGGGTGTGGCAGAGAAAAACAGAGAGAGAAAGAGGGGGAGGGGGGGGCAGCATTCCAGCATATCAGATCTTCCGCACAGACACACACACACACCTGAAACACACCTGGCTCAGGTGTGTGTGACTCAGACTCTTAAAGGGCCCGTCACTGACACAGGTTCAGTGTTTGACTTCTGATCAGAAACGTCAGGTTCTACATCTGACGACTCAACCAGCAGCAGCAGACATCAGATCAGAGTTATTGATCAGTTATAGGTGATAGATCAGTGTGGGACAAACATTCAGAACAGAATCACAAAGACAGGAAACACACATACTGTGATGTCACTGAGGGGTGGAGTCCACACAGCCTGGTGGGCGGTGCTTGTAGCAGACAGGAAGAGCAGACACTTCCCTTTGTAAATAGAAAGGTCGGAGATCTGCCTCTTGCTATTGTTGTGTGTGTGTGTGTGTGTGTGTGTGTGTGTGTGTGTGTGTGTGTGTGTGTGTGTGTGTGTGTGTGTGTGTGTGTGTGTGTGTGTGTGTGTGTGTGTGTGTGTGTGTGTGTGTGTGTGTGTGTGTGTGTTTTACATCTATCTTTGTGAAGACTACTTAAAGTGTGAGCACATTTTTGTTACTAACCTTTAGTGTTTGTGTGTGTGTCTGTGTGCATCTCTCTTGACAGAGAGATGCCTTGCCAAGAGGCTCCTGAACAACACGTGAACATGTGATTGTTTGTGTTTTTGTGATTTTCTGGAACCTTCCTGCAGCGTCTTGTTAAAGTATCTGGAAAGTTCACAGTTAGCGTTTGGACGTGTTGAGGTTTCTAACATGTGACCGATGTGAAACTGGAATAATGAAAGTATCTCAGATTTCTGTCTCTGTTAGATATGTGGTAACTGAACTGGACTAATCGGAATTGTCCAACCACATATTAACCTGCACCCGACCGACTGTCTGCTCTGCCTGTGTGTTGGCTCACAGCGCCCCCTGCTGTTGTTGTCTGGAGGGAGAATTGCTCAATTGTATTTGTTTCTGAAGCATCATTTATTAGAAACAAGAAGTGCGTTTGTTTTTCAGGTGCATTTTGTATTAGCAAAACAAACAGTTTGTAAGTGAATGGTAGGATATTTGTAAAACATGCTTTGTTTTGTGAGGTTTGGCTTGAATTAAGCTCCATAAGTGTTTAACGTTGCTTGTGTGATACAGGACGTCCTTCCACTAATGCTGCTGCGTCAGGCTCTGTCACATGTAGACAAAGTCTTTAACCCTCGGTGAAAAGATGAGTCGGGATCCGTTTGACTTGTTCTGACACGAAGGAGAAACACATAACTCTCATTCCTCTCTTGGGTTTTGTGTTGTCACGCACTGAACTCCATTATTTTGACTTCACAAGTGAAACAGATACATGAGTCTGTTTCAAACCATGTACCCATCACATACTTCCTACTACTGACATACTAGGATGTAATAATGATATAGACATCTGTAGTTCTCTCTCTGGTCATCTTACATAAACTACACTGCCCCCCAATGATTTCAGGTGGTACTGCTCCGCCTCTTCCTGTATGCGAATCGAACGTTGACCATAAATGAGGGTTAAGATAAAGTGAAGGAATCTGGTCTTCATCTGCAGACAAACCCTGATGGAATGAACCTGAGTTAGAGTAACGTTCACCGAGCTGCTGGAACCTTTAGGTTGCTGTTCAGTGTCGGGATGTGACACCAGCAGCCAAACAAGTGAACGTGTGTCCGTTCACACTTTGTCAGAATGTGAACTGATGAACGTCCTGGTTCACATCATCGTCACAATGTCACTGACACCAGGCTTCCGTCTGGTTTCAGCAACTCAGGTTTATCCAACCTGACTCAAGTCATTTGTGTTAACTTGTGTTCACGTCATCCACTTCACTGACACTGGGAATGTTGGATTCATGTCTTCTTCACCACCTCAACAGTTTCTGATGAATCCGCCCTGATCACAGTTTTCTCTCTCTAAAGGGGCTCCTGGTGAGGTGTGACCTGTGACCCCTCACCATCAGATTCACCTGCCTAACTACCTGAGGGGGTGTGGTCTGAGGAGCCAAGGGTCATCCCCAATGGCGGCGACATCCTCCGTGTTTGGCAAAGGTTAGTTCTTTTAAATTTGTTGTTAAACTTTTAGACACAACAGTAGTTATGCTAGTTAAAGTAGCAGTAATAATGTTAAGAGTATTAATGTTAGCAGCAGTAATGTAAGCAGTAGTTAAACGAGCAGTAGTTATGTTAGCATTAGTAATTTTAGCAGCCTGTAAAGTAGCAATAGTTATGTTAGCATAATCAGCTAGAGAGTTAGAATTAGCGTTAATGCCTATTGATATCACATGGCTCTTCATTATTCTGATCCCCTGATCGGTCTAATTTTTTCAGGGCTTGGTCTGATCCTGGTGGAGTTTGAGTATGAGTACCAGGGTCGGGACGGGGTGCTGGTCTCCATCAAACCCAATGAGCGATATGTACTGCTGGCAAAGACCAATGACCACTGGTGGCAAGTTCGGCGTGACAGCAGCTCGAAGCCATTTTACATCCCTGCCAAGTACGTCAAGGAGCTGCCAGTGGATTTCCCCTCCCCCTTGGATTTTGATGATCCAACCAGTGCTGAGCCAGTGTCGGTTCCTGTGGCTGCCCCAGTCCCTGTGCCCATTCCCGTTCCAAAGACTCTGGAGGAATCCAATGGGAACAGAATCAAACAAGGGGACGAGGTGACAATCCGGCTCAAGCCAGATGCATCTACTGGGTACCGTAAGACTGAGAACCGCATGTCGACATTTGGCGTCCCGTTGGATTTTCATGACCTGTCGCAGCTGGTTCAGACCAGCAACCCTCTTGGTGGTCCTGCAGAGACTGGGACCGCAACAACCAGCAGGAATACATACATCACCAAAGGTGGTCTGAGCAAAAAACAGCCCCTTGTGCCGGGGTGCCTGGATGACCACAAGGACTCTGTAAAACCACGACTTCCCACCTTCAGTCCAGCAGACCCGCTCTCTGCATCACGGCCCCAGAACCAAGCCATACCTGTAGAGATGCCAGTGGTCCCTGTGGTCCCCATAGTCCCCCCCAATGATGATATCCAAAGCACATGCTCATTGTCAGAAATTTGCCCTGACCACCAGGATTCCCTGATGGAGCCTGAGGAGGAGGAAGAGGAGGAGATGAGCGTGGAGGAGAGCAGCAAGGAGGAGGAGGATTTACTGAAGGAGCAAGATTCAAACCACATTTATGAGTCCATTCAAGACCTGAACCTGGATCTGGAGGTTCTGGTTAGAGAAAGAGTGAGTCCTGGACCTGGTCCTGAACTTGCAACTGCCCCAGCTCCCACACAGGTAAGACACCTGAGACGCTAGATCCTAACCAGGACAGGACATTGGATTCTGTTGTCTCTGTTGTGATGGTCTACCACTGCGAGTGTGTGTTGGAAATGTCCAACTCTGGGTTAGGGTTGGGGTTATCCAAAAGGTCAACGGTCAACTTCACTGTGAAATCTAAATGTTCTGCAGACTGTGACGCTGTTATCTGTTAGTTCCAGGTTTGTGGAGACAATCGATGGTGACATGGTGATTTTAGAGTTCAAACTACAAAACAAATCTCCATGCAAACAAAGCATGCTGGGAAGTTTGTTCACATAGTCATCAGCAGATCTTGTTTAATTCTCCTCTAATTTGCCGGTCTCAGAACATGTGTGTGCCTGCTGATGTCACAGCAGGATGTGATGAGGTCAGCAGGATGTAGTGATGTCACAGCTGGCAGGATGTGTTCTGGGTCAGACAGGAAACTGTGAGAGGACGACTTGTTGTTAGCGTTAGAATTAGGATTAGGGAATGTCTTATGCCAATGATTGTCCTCACAACTATAGAAAGACATGCGTGTGTGAGTGATCTGGTCTGACTGGTTCGGTTAAGAGTCGGTTATTTTGCATGTTTCAGCTGCTCTCCATGGACTGTAAAAAAATCACTTTGGAAAACAAATCAAGTAAAAAAACAATAATAACGATAAATTGAGCTCTTTGAGACATTGACACCTGACCCCCGTGTGTGTGTGTGTGTGTGTGTGTGTGTGTGTGTGTGTGTGTGTGTGTGTGTGTGTGTGTGTGTGTGTGTGTGTGTGTGTGTGTGTGTGTGTGTGTGTGTGTGTGTGTGTGTGTGTGTGTGTGTGTGTGTGTGTGTGTGTGTGAATATTGAAGCAGGTTTCATGATCATTTATATATCATTCATACCTGTCAGTCTCCAGTCTGACAGGTAGTGAGGGGAGGGGCTACAGAGGGATCTTTAGGGAGACAACATGACGCAGCTTCAGTCTCAGTTGGACACAATAATATCCCTATCCTAATATCACAGAGGCATTATGGGTCACAGGTCCTGAACTCAACTATCAGAAGTGGTCAGCTGAGGGGACAGGAAGTGTGTTTAGGTTAATTTTGAAGTTTTAAGTTTGACCTCTGACCACGGTCAGATATTTGGAGAAGACACCTGATCCTGGTGTAATGTGGTCTGTCCCCTGTGACGTTCAGGGACGACCTGAAGTCACATGGCTCAGGTTGAACTATGCCTCATCAGGACCCAGGATCAGTCATCAGAAAATGTCAAATAATTTCATCAGGGTGATGTCAGCTGACTCTGAGCATCTTTGTTATATCAGGCTCCTCCTTCTCACATTATGACGTTTTGCTACAGAGCAGCTGTGTTGTGTCACCCGAAGGCCACTGTAGCTTCTGTGAGGGTTTGTTGTAACATGTAACTTCACCACTAGATGTCACTAAATCCTTCGAACTGAACTCGTAACTGTAGCTACCCTCTCTCTCTCCACAGGACCACAGCTCGCTCGGCCATATCTCACCCATCTATGCAAACATCTCTGTGAAGAAAACGTCTCACGACTCTGACGACTTCCTTATTCCGCCACCTCCAACCGAGCCCGCCCCCTTCCCTACAGGCCACACCCCTTCTCCTTCTTCAGTTTCTTCTTCTGATATAAAAAGCCCCGCCTCCCCCATCAGCCTGCAGGATGAGTGGCAGGTAAGGCAACCTCGTACCTCTGGCAGTCTGTTGCTGAGACACTAACATATATTTTAATTTAATTAAGATATTACATTTTATTTATCAGTGTCGGTTCATTCTCACAGTTTTTGTATCTGACTGTGTTTTGATCTTGATGAAGTCGTGTATTTCATATTTTTCTTCCTCTTCATCCTGAACAATTAATCAGATTTCACACTTTAACTTTCCGTTGAATTGAGGTGATTAAAGTTTCATCACATGTCACCTGAGCAGTTCAGGTCCAGTTCCAGCTCAGGTGACACTTCACTGCCCTGCTCAAAGACACTTCAACACGACTCACAAAGTTTTAGTTCCAGGTCATTTTTAATAGTTCAGTGTTTGATCCATAGACTTTATATAAAAATGGATGTAGGTTCTGGTTCCAAAAGACGAAGCCTATGTAGAATTGCTTAAAAGTGAAATAGTGCCGGGGATCCAGCTGGGTCAACTGGCTCCAAGAAAACTCTGGCTCCATAAACGGCCATTTTAAAACCGCCACTTTCTCCCATGAAATACTAAAAAAATGAACCACGGTTGATTATGGTCTCATCTGCTTGACATTCCGGTCTTATAAGAGATCTGGTGGTCCTTCTGAAAATAATTTCCTAATCAACTATATATTAGAGCAAAAAATGTGTTAACTATGGAGGCATGTCTCTTTGACCTTAGCCCTGATGGACGGGCAGCAGCTGCTGGGTCACGCGCGAGAGAGAATCACCGGAACAGGATCTCTGTGTACACCGTGTTCACCCACTTCTCTCACTTTCACTGTGATTCTGTCGGTATCAGTCGCTGGAGACGGTTTTAACGCCAACACGTTAACTGTTAGTGTGTCTTTATTGGGCCTGAGCATCGGGCTAGGACCTTATTGATTTAGCTTCGGCTATTAGTTTAGAGTTCACCGGGTTAAAGACTTGTTCTTCAGGAACAGACACGGAGGAGCTGATGTCGCCGGTTTGTCGGTGAGTAAACTCTTGTTTTATTAACATCCTCACATGTGTTTCTATGTGTTCTGATCGGAGAAGAGGAAGCTGTTAGCATGCTAGCTACTGTCCCAGTAAATGAGAATTACGATGCTAACAAAGCTAGCTAGTTAGCCGATAGCTTCGCTGGGCCTATGGGTTCCCACAGGGCAGCTAACCTGTGTTAATCAGGTCCACGAGGACGTGATGAAGTTCAGTTTAACATAATGTTTAGTAACATATGGTTCAACAGTAGCATCGACTTTCTGTGTTTTGTGTGGATCACTGCCGTATGTCTAAAGTTAATCAGGTTATGTAGTGAAGCTTTCACATTAAACTGACTGTGCAGGGAAAACACACAGAAAGTTAACTTCTTTACATTCAGCTTTATGATTTCTCCTGGGCTGTGGATGCTGGATTCCTTGGTCCCCCCGTCTTTATTATACTTGAATCTGATTATTTAATTGTGATGTGACATTGTGTGACTGTAACCAACTAATTCATTATTTGTCTATTTCTCTCTGCTGACGTGTTTTTTGAACCTCCATGAATCTACCAGAGGCTGAAGGACTGAAGCTGTAGTTGATCAGATGACTGGAGTCAACAGCAGGAAGAACTCCTGTATGGACCAGAATATCTGGTGGCATTCTTTAGGATATGGAGGAGAGAGACTGGATAACATCGTGAATTATGTAATGAGATGATTTCAATATGCATCTACATTTTCCTCTGAGATGACAGAGTAACAGAACTTTGTGTTTTATTCTCTATCTCCTCAGATTCAGTTTTGACCTTTGACTTAATTTCTGCTGTTTTATAGGTGGTAGTAACATTTCCAAAGGGCCCATATTGTGTAAAATATATTTTCTGGGCTTTTATTATCCGTTATTATTTGAAGGGGTCAGTAGGGGGCCTCAAAGTATGAAAACAGTCAATTCACTGACTTTTTCTCTCAGTCCATTCTAAGAAATGTCTTATCGAACCTCCCCCGTATGATGTCATCTGTCAGCCCCCCCCAGCTGGGACCTGTCCAGCCTCCGAACCCCCCAGTCCTGGTGGGACTGTACAACCTGAAGTTCACCTTGATGAATTGTGACTTGTATAACAAATGTTTACTGCTGTTAACGCTTTAAAGTATGCATTAGATAAAGGTGACTAATTTTAGACTTAACCTGTGATATTTATCATTAAACTGTACTAAGTACATTTTCCATTGACTACAGATGACTTGCCTGCTTTTTTCACATTTACTCTTTTCCTTATTTATCAATCGACGATTAATTTGATCAAAACCAAAATATAAAAAGCCTGTTATTCATTTGAAATGCCAACAACACATTCATCAAAGTGTTCCTGTTTGATTTCAATACTGTGAATGTTGCTGTTACTTTATACCAGTTGTTCCCTTACAATCATGAGTAGTACATTTGTTTCATAGATACATTTATTGCACATTAAACTACATTAATTAATTTATAATCCAACAAAAAATGTAATATAGCTTTGGATCCAGGTCAACATGATCTTCACTGTAGGAAGATGAATCTGTAGTGCTTAGTATTAAGTGAGTATCGTTTACAGTAGAAGTGTTAGAAATGAGAAAGCACAATAGTAAAGTAG
Source organism: Pleuronectes platessa (assembly GCF_947347685.1). Lineage (NCBI taxonomy): Eukaryota > Metazoa > Chordata > Actinopteri > Pleuronectiformes > Pleuronectidae > Pleuronectes > Pleuronectes platessa. The sequence continues at coordinate 25,076,045 of NC_070641.1, forward strand.
TATTTATATAAATATTACAGCACTGTTTGACTAATGATGGTGATGGAGGAAAGATGCAAACAATCCAAGAGCCATTTTCATCACTGTTCATGTAGCAGCTCACATCTGTTCTGACGTCTCTTCATGTTCTGCAGATTAAAACAGATTTACATTAAATAGTGTAACACACTATTTAATGTTAACAAAAACTCTCTCCTCAGCTACAACTCTGAAATACGTGGACACCACTGGCTTTTCACATTATTAAACATGAACTTTACCTCAGATGATGGAAGCTAACTGTGTTAGCAGCTAGCCGGTGTAGGTGGGCGTGTTTACACTCCGGGTTGAGAGGTCCGAGTTCAGACCCAGCTCCTCCCTTTTATCCAAATATGGTAACATAGCCTGGCTCCAAACCGCCTAGATGGCGCTGATCAAACTCAGAACTATGCCTCATAAAACCAGTTCACAAACCAATGGGTGACATCATGGTAGGTTGCCACTTGGTCTGATAACAGAAACGTTATTTTCTGTTAAACGTTTTTATCGGGTTAGGGAGAGAATATGGAAAGAGGTCATTTGTTTTTAATTCCTCAGATAAAATACAGACTAAATAAATAAACCTGAACGCAGTAGAAATATTCAAATTCATAGATCTTTATTGTCATTAAACTCAGGTACAATGACATTGTAACACGAGTGCACCTGAACACAGAAGCAGCTTATTGGTCTCTCTGCTCAGGTTCACACGGACCACGACAGCGGGAGGAGGTTTTATTTCCATCCTGTGACGAGACAAACAACCTGGACCGACCCCCACAGCCCCACAGCGCCCCCTGCTGCACTGGCCTCCCCTTCACCGCTGCTCCCCCCCGCCTCCTCTCAGGTACATTCACCTGTTCATTCATAGAGTGGATTTCAATCACTGCTTGTTACATGGATGTTAGTGAATATCTAGTTAGTTGAAGATAAGTCAAGTAAAGTGAAGGTTAGTCTAGTCAGGTTTAAGTAAGTCTAGTTAGGCGTGGTTAGGTAAAGTTAGGTGTACTCCAGTCTAGTTAGGTGAAGTCAAGTCAGTTGAGGTGAGTCGAGCTGTGCCCTCTCTACTAACATGGTTCCTCTCAGGATGCTTGTTGTTGGGAGCCGCTACTGGACGAAGCCTCTGGGAGATTTTACTATTTCAACCCAATCACACGAGCCACATCCTGGACTGCACCTGAACCCCTCTCCCCCTCCTCTCCCCTTTGGTCGCACAGCAGGGAGCATGACGACAGCCCGGTACGATGGCAGAAGAAAACTATAATAACAATACAGTCAACAGAACTGTTACCCTATGCCCTGTAATATATAAGGTGGCAAACAGTTAACATGCACCAATGAGGGACATACAGTTATACTTGTCATCTGCTATGTTAACAACATTGGTTGCAGCATCTCAGTATCAGTAGCATTAACATTAGCATAAGCAGTAGCCAGCATGCTAGCGTTGTTAAGCTACCAATAATGAATACTCAAATATACCTTTTTAATCTTTCTAAACTGTACTGATACACAGAGTCCATATCCAATAATTGGAAATAACCTTTAAGACAGTTTTTTATTCCCAAACATTTATTCAATGTTCTTTGGGTACTGGCATCTGGCTGCAGTACTGGTCATCAACCTCCATGTTAATAGATGGGACATGAACACAACCAAAATAACGTTAAATAAATGTTTATAAAGATGGTTTCTGTCCTTTCAGGTCATTGTTATCTCTCTGATGTCAGATCACTTTGGTTCACATTTCTACTTGATTGTTGTTGTTCTGTTTTGTTTCCTCATGGTTGATTCACTTAATGTAAGTCGCTTTGGATAAAAGCGTCAACTAAAATAATGTAATGTAATTTGATGATTTAACAACCAGACGAAGTGATTGACTGACTGAGTCAGGATTGGAACTAGATACACAGAATCTGACTGCAATTAATGTCATCACCAATAGATGGCAGTGTTTGCATCTGGAGACGTGACGTAAACTATGTTGTTTCTTTCATTAAACCTTAGCCTCCACTGCCAGAGGAAGATTATCCTGTAGAGGGAGCTAATGACACTGTGTTTACAACGGTAAGCTCACACACACACTCTCATACTCACACTCACACTCACACACACACTCACACACACACTCTCACACTCTCACACACACACACACACACACACACACACACACACACACACACACACACACACACACACACACACACACACACACACACACACACACACACTCACACACACACTCTCACACACACACACACACACACACACACACACACACACACACACACACACACACACACACACACACATTTCATCTGTAGTCTGTCAATTGTCTTCCCAGAGTCCTCAGCAGCCTGCTGGTCTGATTCCCAGAGTTCAGATGGAGTTGAAAGATGGAAGCTCCTCCCAGTTGAGGATGCAGGAGGTAATCAATCAATCAATAGATCGATCAGTTCATGCTCCTGATCTTTCGCTGATGAATCCAATGTGTCCTTGATGGTTTCAGCCACAAAGGACGACAGGAGACGGAGTTTCTGAGGAGGGAGCGTCTCTGCAAGTCAGGAGCTGGAGACACAGTGTGGCCGAAGACGTGAGTGACACAAACATATAAAGAACCTTCTCTGACGCAATCAATGACTGAATCAATCATTTAATCAATCATTTAATCAATAGTTTATTATATGACTGAACTTATGTTTCCTCTTCCATCTGTTTCAGACGTTTGCTCTCGGTCACAGGAGAAACGTGTCTGACCTCACGGAGGTGATGAATAGAAGACTCTCGCCCGACGGTTCACAGGTAAACACAGCTGTCTCCTCACCTGTCTCCTCACCTGTCTCCTCACCTGTCTCCTCACCTGTCTCACACCTGTCTCCTCACCTGTCTCCTCACCTGTCTCACACCTGTCTCACAGCTGTCTCACACCTGTCTTCACACCTGTCTCCTCACCTGTCTCCTCACCTGTCTCCTCACCTGTCTCCTCACCTGTCTCCTCACCTGTCTCCTCACCTGTCTCACACCTGTCTCACAGCTGTCTCACACCTGTCTTCACAACATTCTTCACACCTGTCTCCTCACAGCTGTCTCACACCTGTCTCCTCACCTGTCTCACAGCTGTCTCACACCTGTCTCCTCACCTGTCTCACAGCTGTCTCACACCTGTCTTCACAACATTCTTCACACCTGTCTCCTCACAGCTGTCTCACACCTGTCTCACAGCTGTCTCACACCTGTCTCACACCTGTCTCACACCTGTCTTCACAACATTCTTCTCACCTGTCTCACACCTGTCTCACAGCTATCTTCACAACATTCTTCACACCTGTCTCCTCACCTGTCTCACAGCTGTCTTCACAACATTCCTCACACCTGTCTCCTCACCTGTTTTACACCTGTCTCCTCATATGTCTCCTCACCTGTCTCACAGCTGTCTCCTCACCTGTCTCACACCTGTCTCACAGCTGTCTTCACAACATTCTTCACACCTGTCTCCTCACCTGTCTCACACCTGTCTCACAGCTGTCTTCACAACATTCCTCACACCTGTCTCACACCTGTCTCACAGCTATCTTCACAACATTCTTCACACCTGTCTCCTCACCTGTCTCACAGCTGTCTTCACAACATTCCTCACACCTGTCTCCTCACCTGTTTCACACCTGTCTCCTCACCTGTCTCACACCTGTCTCACAGCTGTCTTCACAACATTCTTCACACCTGTCTCCTCACCTGTCTCACACCTGTCTCACAGCTGTCTTCACAACATTCCTCACACCTGTCTCACACCTGTCTCACAGCTATCTTCACAACATTCCTCACACCTGTCTCCTCACCTGTTTCACACCTGTCTCCTCACCTGTCTCACACCTGTCTCACAGCTGTCTTCACAACATTCTTCACACCTGTCTCCTCACCTGTCTCACACCTGTCTCACAGCTGTCTTCACAACATTTCTCACACCTGTCTCACACCTGTCTCACAGCTATCTTCACAACATTCTTCACACCTGTCTCCTCACCTATTTCACACCTGTCTCCTCACCTGTCTCACAGCTGTCTTCACAACATTCTTCTCACCTGTCTCACAGCTGTCTCACAACATTCCTCACACCTGTCTCACACCTGTCTCATTTATTCATTCATTGTTTCGTTAACACATTGTGATGTCATCTTGTTCTTCCTCATCAAGTTCTCTGATAGGCACAGACTGAAGAGGAATCTGTCCAATCGGAGCACAGACTCCCACCAGCTGCATGTAGGTCCTGGGCCCTGATTGGCCACTGGGTGCTGGGTGTCTGTTGGGTTGTCTCTGTCCAGAAAAATGTTCTGAAACAATGGTTGGGTTATGTGGTGGTTCTCCTGGTGGGTGGTTCTGAAAAACTAGCAGCTCGTCTGTTAGTTATTTACCGAACATAGTTTATGGTTGTAGCTATGCTAACAGCGTGTTCTCAAAATGAATTCTCATGATTCTTGGGTCAGACACTGACTTTGTTGATCCTCTTGGTGCCACCAGCAGGTCAGACTGTTATATCTTCAAATCTGAAGAAGCTGGGGGTGGAATCTCATTCTGGTTTGAGTTTTAAAATATCATTTAGCTCTTGAGACCAAACAATGTTTAGTTCAGGGATCCTGTAGCTGACTGATGTAAAGACCACAGACTGGATCAAGAACCAACTGTGATCCTGTGGGTAGAACTTGGTACCTGCAGAGACCTCAAACTACATACTGCAGAGACCACATACTGAAGTCCTGGATCAGGACCGACAAAATCTAGAACAAGAATGAATAATTCAGATGTTAAGTCGGACAGTCAATCACTTCTCAAGAGATAAAGAGCTTCATAAAGTTTATGTTGGAACTAAGGAGGTTGTCCTGGTCTCTTAAAGGCAACTACAGGAGCTTATTTGAGTTCTTTAGGAGACCTTAGAACTTGGGATCAGTAGATAGTGGTTTTAGAGGGTCCAAGTTAAGGATCCTGGTTTAGAGTACATAGGTCCTTAAAGGTTTTGTTGGGTACTTTTAAATGGGTCACTGAGGAGGTTTAACAACCCTCCACTAGGTTCTAAGGCTCCATCAGGATTGTATGTGGATCCTTGAAGGTTTGCAATTTTAAGGGGAGGATTTACTGGAGATATATAGAGTGAGAATTTCTCAGTGCATGATGGGAGTTCTCTATTAGTCTAGACCTATAGCAGCATAACTAAGAGATGTTTCAGGACCTGATGAAGAGCTATAGACTTTATCAAAGAGGAACATTTTAAGTTTAACCTTAAATGTAGAGATGGTGTCTGATTGAAGAACCAGAGTGAGAGTTGGTTCCACAGGAGAGGAGCCTGGTAGCTGAAGGTTCTACCTCTGAATTTGACAGGGAGCCAATGCAGAGAAGCTCAGAGCAGTAATATGATCTCTCATTCTAGTTCCTGTCAGAACGCGTGTGATCTTGGACCAACTGGATGCTTTTAAGACTTACTGGGACGTCCTGATAATAGAAAGTTAAAGTAATCCAGTCTAGAGGACAGTTTTCTCAGCATCCTTCTGAGACAGGCTGTTCCTAATGTTCCTAATGTTGTGCAGGTGGAAGAATGCTGTCCTAGAGACTTGTCTTATATAGGTTATATTGAAGGAGTCCTGGGAGACTCAAGGTATACTAGAGAACAATTAATGACGTCACTTGGAATCTATGATGAGAATTATTGAGTGGTAGAGAGTGGCAGTCTAGAAATAACTAAGGACTAGTGATGCTCCTTGATGAAGTTCCAGGGGTTATTAAGGTTTCTTCAGGGAGTTCTGTTTCTAAAGGCGGTTCGAGGGTAACAGCCTTCAGGGAGGAAGAACAACAACACACACAGACACACACACACACACACACACAACCACAACCCCCCCCCCCCCCCACACACACACACACAGACACACACACACAGTAGTCTCATTTTAAAGCTGTAATGTGTCTACAGGGCCACCAGCTGGAGAAAGCAGGAATCATCAATAAGACCAAAGTAGTTGATAACGGCAAAAGGATCAGGTGAGAATAAAAAAACTGAACTCTGAGCCTCAGTATTTTTCGATGATGTCTTCACTCTGTAGAAAATCAGGACGGATTTTATGGTTGAATGCAGATTTAGACATTTTATTTTCCTCTCTTTAGATCTACTTTAACATCAGGGTGACATTTAGTTTGGCGCTGACTGTCTGTCTTGTTGTTGGACAGGAAGAACTGGAGTCAGTCCTGGACCGTCCTGCATGGTGGGATCCTCACCTTCCACAGAGACCCCAAGTCTGCTCCAACTGGGAACGCTGTAAGAACCAGTTTCACACCTGAACACTCACTGGATTTCGCAGATAAAGTCTTCAGACAGGTTTGAGTTTCAGCAGCGATGATGTCACTTTATGAGTCACATGATGCACTAGGTTCACATGTACGACTCCTGAACTTCCCTTGACCCCGAGAGTCTTCATGCATAGTACTGTCCGATCTGGTAGTGGTTCATGTTCCCCGCAGGATGAACCGTAATAATTGATCTGAAGCCCTCTTCAGGTTCTCACATGTCATGTATTGAAAACTCTTTCCAACATCTCAGGGCCGACCGATTCCAGGATTCATTGAGACTTTTATTAAAGAGATGATGATGAGATCAAAACATCTGTTTTTAAATGTATCAACTAATCCGACGTTCCGTTTTCCAGAGCAAAGCGTCACAGATTGTTCCAGAGTACACGGTGGACCTGAGAGGTTCTTCAGTCAGCTGGGCGGCCAAAGACAAGTCCTCCAAGAAGAACGTTGTGGAGGTACTGACCTGTTCCCACGCTTACAGGCTGTTGGTCCTCCACATGTGTGTTACCTTCTGTGTCTCTGTTACCATAGTGACTCAGCGGGACCATGGTGTCATTTGTTTGTGTTTGTTTGCAGCTAAAGACTCGGCAGGGTTGTGAGTTCCTGATGCAGTACGACACCGAGAGCATCATCAGTGACTGGCTCAAAGTGATCCAGGACGCCGTCAGACAACTGGTACACAACACACAGACCACACCACACGACACACGCTCATGAAATGACACAACACACAGACACCACAAGGACGTCACTCACAAACACCACACCACACACGACATGGACAACACATAGACAGCACATGAAACAGAGACAGGAAATGGTACAACAAACAGACACCACATGACTACACATAGAACAGAAACCACACAACAGAAACCGACAAACACAACAACGTTGATTCAGGAACGCGATGCAGCGTCAGACACAAACCCAACAGAACAGAAACACAAATACAAACACAACCATCACTTACAGCAGAAGTGGTGTAAACAGATCTATGATCTGCTTCAGGAACACGATGTGGTGACGGAGGACGAGGACGACGCAGCGTCGGACAGAGAAGACAAAGAGCGCAGGAAGACTAGTGAGTCGACTTCACCTTCAAGCTTTTTGAGTAGTTGATCAACAGAAAAGTAATTCTGTCTCTTCTGACACCAAAATAACTGACATCTGAGACGTTTCAAATGTTCATCATTAAATCAGATTCATTGATACTGACCCGGGGTATTTTTCTTGTTTTCAGCCTCAACGAGTTCATCAGGGGTTGACTCTGAGCAGACTCGAGTTCGGACCAAACTCAGACGCTTCCTCCAGCGTCGGCCGACGCTGCAAAGCGTCAAAGAGAAAGGATACATCAGAGGTCTGAGCCAATCAGATTAAACATCCATGCTGTAGAACACATGTTCCATCACGTCGGTTTGTCTGTAACGTTCTCTCTCTGGTTCAGATAATGTGTTCGGATGTCACCTGGACACACTGTGTCACAGAGAACACACAACCATCCCCACATTTCTACAGAAGTGTATCAGAGTGGTAGAACGGAGAGGTACACATACACACACACACTTATGCACACACACACACACACAGACATTCACTCAGACTCGCAGATTATTAAGAAAATATTGTGTGTGTGTTTGTGTGTTTGTGTGTGTTTGTGTGTGTGTGTGTGTGTTTGTGTGTGTTTGTGTGTGTGTGTGTGTGTGTGTGTGTGTGTGTGTGTGTGTGTGTCAGGTCTGGACGTTGACGGTATCTACAGAGTCAGTGGAAACTTGGCTGTGATCCAGAAACTACGACATAAAGCTGATCACGGTAATAAACGTCAGTCTGTTGTTTCCCATGATGCATCATGTGGACTTCTCTGAGGATTAACCACTAGGAGGGTTCTTGATATCTGAACACTCAACATCGTGGAAGATTATAACTGAAATAAAAAGTTTAAAAGTGAGGAGTTGACCTGAGGTGTGACTCTATGCAGATGATGTGTTTAAATCCGTTGTTGTCATCTCTGCAGAGGAGCAGCTGGACCTGGACGATGGACTGTGGCAGGAGATCCACGTGATCACCGGAGCTCTGAAACTTTTCTTGCGGGAGCTTCCGGAGCCACTGTTTCCCTTCAGCTGCTTCGACAAGTTCATCGCTGCTATCCGTCAGTAATGCATACATCTCACATTGTACACAACGCAAATGTGACACAAACCTTTAAACCACACAGAGACACACATTGTATATTTCTTCCTGTAACCCTAACGTTTTCGCGTGTCCATCTATCCCTGTGAACATGATGTTTCTTCAGATTTCCTTTAAATATTCAGTTGGAATCAAAGATAAACTAATTTGATTTTGGAGGTAAAAGTTTAAAGGTTAGTGACCCCATAGACATAAACTGCTCTGATTGGTGGAAACAAATAACCACAAGGAGGTGATTCTAGTTTTATAATAAAGTCAATAATTACCTTAATATAACCCCAACCCTAACCCCCTTTTGAGACGTGGAGAATTGAAGAGTGGGAAGACGATGCATTAGATGACAGTAATGCATCTTAACATTGGTGGAGATGTTTGTGTTCTTCAGTTTCACGTCACGTGTTAGAAACCTCATCAACACGTCCACTCGCTCACTGGGAAGCTTCCACACATTGTCCTGCTGGTTCCTCACATGGACTCTGACATGTTACACACATTCTACCAGGAGGCTGCAGGAGAAGATCCAGAACATGTCCAGAGACACTGACTCACACATTTGTTCTCACAGACAGAACCTGCAGAACATGTGAGGAACATGTCAGTGGTTCAGTTCATGTGTGAAAACATCTCATTGACAGATTAATTAAAGAGAAATGAAGTGTTTTCCGCCTTTTTCCCTTAATCCCAATGAAAGAAAAGCTTGTTATCAACACATCATGAGTAAAGATCATCGGGACTTGTTAGCTACATCTGCTGAGTTGAATCTGTCATGTGAACACAACTATGTTTGTTTCCATGCAGAAGTTCCAGACCACAGTCTGAGAGTGTCCTACATGAAGGACCTGGTTCGATCGCTGCCTCTGCCAAATCACGACACCATGGAGCTGCTGTTCAAACACCTGCACAAGTGAGTGTAACCTAAAGCCGAACTAGGCCAGAGAAGCAGGACTGGTTTTATTCTAGAGTTTATCAAGAAGTTTCACCTCTGAGACGTCACAGCACCTTCAGCTCCCAGTGTCTCAGTCTGGTTCCACAGAAACTGTTAATCCAGGATCAGACAACACACTCAGACGTCACCCTGCAAAAGGGTGACATCAAATACAGAATGTTTAGCACAAAAATGTGTTCTTCTCTCCGATGTTGTTTTAGAATCACATTAGGTGAAAGAATCACATTAGTTTTTTTTACATTCAGTAAATATTTGATGTTTTTGATCAGATCTAAGTTTTTTTTCTCAGTTTCTCTGGATCTCATTTATCCAAGTTACGTTTGGGTCATTTTTAAACAGATCTTTTTTCTATCTCACCAATGTTGATTTGAGTTTACTGCCGACTGCCTTCATTTGTTCTGCGTGTGGTTTGTCCAAAATAACCTAAGTACACGATTATAAATCTCTTCACATACAGAAGAATATCAGGGTCTGACTTGGGAAACAAATCAGAGGAGGAAGATTTGTTTCATTATGTCTCAGCGACACATTTGACCAGAGGCATCATGGTTTTAGTTTGTTCGGGCCGTCTCTTTCTATTGAACGTTATATCCCAAGAAAACCTTGAGGGAGTTTCTTCAACTTTGGTCCAAATGTCACCACCAGACTCCAATGAACTGATTTGATTTCAGAGATCAAAGATCACAGGGACCATATATGAGTCTGTAAATAAAACAAATGTGACTGAAACTGCTCTGATTAGTGAAGACAAATGTTCTAAACCACTATTTTACACACTGGATTTGTTTGAACAGATGTTTTCCATGGTTGAAATATGGATGTATTTCTCAAACTTGTTCACATGGTTAATTTAAAGTCTGTGAGTCGTCACTCCTCTAACGTTGTTCCAAAGTGAGTTGATGATGTCAGAACTTACAGTGAACCTCTCTCTCCAGGGTGACGGAGCACAGGGACTCCAACAGGATGTCGGTTCAAAGCGTCGCCATTGTGTTCGGACCCACGTTGCTCCGCCCACAGACCGAGTCCCCCAACATGACGATCAACATGGTTTTCCAGAGCCAGATTGTAGAGCTCATGCTCAATGAGTTTCAGTTAGTCTTTTCCCAGACGTAGGAAGAACCTACTGTTGAATTTACAAGAACCATTAGAGAACCTCTGGGGGGCGCCAGAGCACCATCAGAAATGCCAATAATCTTCTGAAGTGACAGAGAAGCTCCTACACCTCCTGTCACATGGTTCCGTTTCTAAGCAAAGTCAGAGACTTCTACAAAACTCTGGATCTGTGTAGATAAACATCATCATCTCACTCTCTCAAGATCATCTGCCACATTCTGACCCTCTCGAAGCTCTGTGACTTGAATGATTCAGGTAGAACCTGATATAACCCTGGATCAGTTTGGACCCAGCTTGGCTTCTCATACAAAGACCAAACCGCTCATTTAAATCCCCAAATATCTCACTTTAATACAAAATATAAAAATTTATATAAAACTTCACAAACACCCTCCTTCTATTTTTTTTGCAGAAAAAAACATCGCAGCGCTGAAACCTCCTGAGATTTCTCAATTGGTGCAAGAATAAATTCAACCTAGTTTCAAAACCTTCTGGTTTAGAAAGATCACACGACACAGCTCTCTGACCACACTGTCCAGAGGATTCAGGGAGAACTTTGGCTTCACTTCAGACCTTAAAACCCAAAGAAAAAGACAAATGTAAAATGTCAAGTCTCACTCAAGACCTCGGGCAACTCACAAAATCTCCTAGTAACGAATTTCTGACATTTAACTTGAATGGAAACTGAAAACCTTATGAATATAATGTTCTAGAACCTTAAACAGAACGTCCGGACTTGTTCACACCTTGTGTGGCTCAGAGCTTCTGACTCCTTAGTTCAGTCGGAACCTGAACATCAGGTGTGAAAGGTTCCTCAGAGTAGAAAAGGAGTTCTGAGTCTGGAGCAAACTGAACCAGGATCTGTTGGTTTGCAGTGAAAACATTTTGTTGCATAGTTTGGACTTTTGTACCAATCAGTGGGAGGTAAAGACAGAATTAAACAGTAGAAGAAAAAGAAGAAGAATATGAGGAAGAAGAAGAGGAAGCAGCTGCAGTCTTCAACTCCGACGATATAATGTTTGAACCACGAGGACGTTCATTTGAACTAGTGTGTAGTACTGTAGTACTGTGGAGTATCATAGTACTGCACCTGAAGGTGCTGATACTGTTTGTGATACATCATGATTTTACCATGGCAACCAGATGACCTGCCCAACTGACCACACGCCCATCTACAGACCAATCAGAGTCAAGTATAGGTAGACTCCGCCCACGTAGGTGATGACGACAGGAGGGACGCATGTCAGACAAAATTTAGTCCCTAAATTACAACGTGAAACCAGAACTAACAGATCAATTGAAACTATGGAACAAACACATGAATCTTCAGAACATGAGACACAAACTCTCATCATCAAAATGTTTACAGGGATTGAACCTGGAGCCACCGAGACGAGCCGCAGTGGACCAATGAGCCCGGACTCCATCTCTTACCCAAAGAGATTTGCTTATTGGAATCTTAAAAACACAAAGTGTTTCATCTCTATTGGGTGAAATGTCTCATGAGCTTAAACCAGAGAAACATCTCACTCAGGTGAAGACCTGAACTTTCGCTCATTGTGAACATGAACAGATGTTTTCATGTCTGTGACGCTTTATGGATTCCATCGAGAGTGACTCAGGTCATACGCTGGATTTCTGGACTCTTGTTTCTTCTCCAACGTTATTTTTGACCTGATGTCTGATCTTTGGAAAATGGCGTCACAACAGGAGGTGGACCCTGGTGTGCCTGGAAACATGTCATGACTGGAATCACGACATGTTTCCAGTCATGATGTTGAGAAAAAAGTGATTCTAATTTTTAAATAAATAATTGAATTTATTACAAAGGGAACAATTTAAATATTATAAGCAAGCAAATATTTAATTTATAAACGCTTGCCAGTACTGTCACCATGGCTATAATGAAGTCTGGAGCAATAATTAAATTATCAAAGAGCTAGATGAATATTTCATTGAGCACCTCAAACTGTGACGTTCATCTTGTTTAATGATCGTGTCTCAATCATCAAATTGATTCATTCTTTAGAATCTTTTATCCAAAGTGAAAAATCAATCAATCAGAACATGGACTTGTTCGGGAGTCTCAGTCAGAGAATACAATCTCGAGTTCTATGTGACATTTACTGATTCTGGTAAATTAGACGTTTATATAAAGTATATTTTTTTACATGAAACCTTCATTGGTCAAAATGTTACTCTGGATGTGACAGTGATGTTTTTGGAGAGTCATCACATTGACGAGATATTACGTCATCAAAGTACCACCTAAACAATTTACAAACTGTTTCCTGTCTTTGTGCTAAGCTAGGCTAAATGCACCCTGGATCTATCTGATGAAAGTCTTTGGGAGTTTTCTGTAAATCTTAATGAGGTCTATTGGAAAGTTGAGAGGACCCAGGATGTTTCCCTGAGGGACTACACTTACAGAACCACCAGGTTCTGATGAAACGTTTAAGGATGAATGTGCTGTGACGACACATCTGCACAATACTGTGTGTTTTGATAGTATTGAGTTAATATATGTATTCAAAGATGCAGAACAAAGTTAAGATGAACAGATTAAACTCTGTATATAAAAGGTATTTTACTAATTTTAATAAAAACCGATCATTGTGACACTTTTCATGTTAAGACTTCGCTCTTTTGTCTTTGTTGGACTCAAACATCATTTCACCTTTGTCTGATGCTCCATTGAGATTGGAATGTTTGATAACATCTGATGCTGTAGGTTCTACAAACTTTCTTAAGTTTGGATTTTGACCAGAAATTGAACTTTTATTCATTCGTTTATCTAAATATTGATTCATGTTTAATCTCCTATTGAGTGGAAACTCACCGACATAGAATAATATAGAATAGAATTGTACAGAATAGAAGGAATGATGTTGCAGATATAAAACACATGGTTCCAGGGTGTTGTAGCACGGACCGGCCAGCAGGTGGAGGTATCAGCTGGTGCAGTTCATCCTCCGCCCAGCGGCAGCAGCACTGCTCCCCGTTGTCATAGAGATAGTTTGTTGCCTCTGAATTGCAAAGAGAAAAAACATCTGACCACGAAGAACTCAAGAAACCAGGTGAGACTCCTTTCCTAACCACTCAACTCCTTTCCTAACCACTCAATCACTTTCCTAACCACTCAATCACTTTCCTAACCACTCAACTCCTTTCCTAACCACTCAATCACTTTCCTAACCACTCAACTCCTTTCCTAACCACTCAATCACTTTCCTAACCACTCAATCACTTTCCTAACCACTCAACCACCTCCTTTCCTAACCACTCAACCACTTTCCTAACCACTCAACCACTTTCCTAACCACTCAATCACTTTCCTAACCACTCAACCACCTCCTTTCCTAACCACTCAATCACTTTCCTCACCACTAAATCACCTCCTTTCCTAAAATCACCTCCTTTCCTCACCACTCAATCACTTTCCTCACCTCTAAATCACCTCCTTTCCTAACCACTATTCCTTGATCCCGATGGAAAACGCCACGGGGTCAAGATGTGAGGGAGAAGCAGTAAGGAGATAGGAAAGGAGTTAGGAAAGGAGAACCATGGTGCAGAAAAAAAAGATTTACACGTTTTTTGAAAACATGAAAGTTTCGATTTTACTTTTGATAAAGTGTTTTAATTCATTGGATTTGATGTGTCAAAATTTCTCAAGTGCCTGATATAAAAAGGCCCAATTTATATAATAATTTATATATACATGATGTCAGCCGAACCATACTGTATATATATATAAATATATATATATATATAAACTATATATAGAAAGGTCTTAAAAAGATCCATATATACACTTATATACATTAGTATATATATATATATATATATATATCACATGCATATATTTTCTCTAACGGGATTATTTGGATTTTTAAATTAACTGTTTAAACATAATGATCTGATACACCAGCTTCAATGTCTCTTTCCCTGTTGTTGTTATTCATAAAAATCCGTTCTGTAACATTGATCAATATCACTTTCTCATTTTCCAGTTTTCTTTTTTACTATGATATCTCTTCCTTCCTCATCACTGAGTGTTTTAATATGATCAAGAGCCCCCTCTTTTACTGCCATGACAGAATTAGCTATAAAATGTATTTTCACAACTCAATCTATTAAGCTTTTTAATTTCCTGACTAGATTAATGTGTATATAAGATATGCTTTGTCCTTTCTCAATTATTATCATTATTTTCTGGCGTCTAAGAAGGTTATTCAAACCGCTCACATACAACATTACATTTCTATTTATGAAGTCATGCTGCAGTCCAGATCCAAAAATAGAACTTTGAGACTTCAGGATGTAATAGCCTAATGTCGGGGAGGAGCCTCCCACAAACTGGTATATCATAGAAGTGTGTTTACAAACATCTCTCCTTCTGTCGATTCCATGAATTTATATAGATAAGTTATATTTGAGTCATAAATCTGACATCATTCGTGGTCCAGGGTTTTTATCTGTCTTTGGTGAAAAAAGTAAATAAATGCATTCAGAAACAGAATAAACATTTTCACATTTCCCCCTAAAAAAGGACATTGAGCGAATAATCATAGCAGGAGTTAGAGCCTGATTTAATTTGGAAAATAATATTAAGCTTAAATGCTGTATTAAGGTCTAATAACTACAATTATGCCTCTATCTCATGAAATGAGTCATAAAAACAAGCTCCCCAGGCTCTGCTGTATGGATATCTTGTATCTATAGTTTATCTGGGCCACATCTCCATAAATCGACCTCCTCTCTCAATGTTGCAGGCTTCTTCTGAACTCAGTGAGCTTCTCCCTGCAGGCCGCTCCTCCAGAGCTGTCACCCGGACCCATGTTATTCAGATTCCCAAATGCCCCGCCTGCACTCTGGTGGATCCGTAGAATCCCACTCGTATTGTGTATCTGGTCTGGTATCGCATCCCCTTCTCCTTTACAGTTTTTCTCCATTGCTTTGTCTCATTTCATGAAACAGAAATGACATTCTCAGAGCTCTAGGTGCAATTGGCTAAATAGCCCATATGATTCAGCACAACTACATAGATCACCTTCAAAAGGTCATATCTCACACAAAAGAGTTAACTCAAGTTTCAAAACCAAATCATTTTCTCATATAAATAGTCAGTGCCCCCAAAATGACCCTAACCCTAACCCTTTGAGATTGTTTAGACACTACAGGACAAAATGTTTAGATGTTTAGTCAGTATGGCAGTGGACCATAGAAATATCCCTCATGTGCACATTTCAATCTTGGCTCAGTCCTCGCGCTCATGTCTGTCTGGCCACAGATTTTCATCAACATCACATCTGATGTTCTCCCTTGCTATGCAACGGGGGAAGAATCGGCGTGCATGCCGCAACCATCCCTGACACTGCTCTGCTGTGACATCACCACAAGCATCCATTGCCTGGAGAAGGGACCTCTGGTTTTGAGCCCGATGCTCATAGACCCTCCACCTCCATGCAGAAAAAAACTCTTCGATAGGATTGAGGAATGGGGAGTAAGGCGATAAGAGCACCATCAGCATTCTTGGATGGGCAGTGAACCACGCCCTGATGAAGCTTACATTGTCCCACACAATGACAAATGTAGGCAAGTGAGGCCCTACCAAGCCCCTCTCATGTAGAGGGATAAGATCTGAGTGCAGGCGGTCCAAGAACACCAGGAGCTTCTGGGTATTGAATGGGCCAAGACTGGGAATGTGGGTGACTACACCCTTTTCTGAAATGACAGCACACATGGTGATGTGTCCCCGCGCTGGCCATCTAAATGAAGCCACTTTCCATCCAGCTCAGTCTTTGGTTGATACACTTTTCTAAGGACAATTTATTTATGCCTTTGATACACAATCTATGCAAACCCATTTAATGCACAAATAAGTAATAACCCGTATTTATTTCCTGTGTTATTTCATGAATGGCTGAGAATCTTTCTTTTAAAGTTTATTCTTCCTTATTCGTTTAGGAGAAGGCTCCTTTGATGACATAGAATATGAGTCTTCTATGTCATCGAAGGAGCCTTCTTCATTTAGCAGAGCTGGATTCCAAGACACACGCACAACTCCAGCTTGATCCGGTGGAACAGTAGGTCCTCAGCATCACAGATTTCAGACTCAGAATCAAGACCAAGGATTGGCTCCTCCTCTTCTTCATCTAAACTAACTAAACTAAACTAACCCTAAACCCTAACCCTAAATATTTGTAAGTCTGAAATGATTTCGACCAGCCACACTAACGCTCTGGATGAAGAAAATCAAAAGCATATTTTCAAATGCATATCAATCAGTCTATTAAGTACTGGTTCCTTTCACTACTGCGTAAATGCATAGATTAGTCCTCCGAGAGCAGCTCTCCAAATCTGCTATCTTGTCGTGCATGATTGCGTCTTTCATCCTGAAGCAGTCTTTCATCCTGAAGCAGTCTTTCATCCTGAAGCAGTCTTTCATCTTGAAGCAGTCTTTCATCCTGAAGCAGTCTTTCATCCTGAAGCAGTCTTTCATCTTGAAGCAGTCTTTCATCCTGAAGCAGTCTTTCATCCTGAAGCAGTCTTTCATCTTGAAGCAGTCTTTCATCTTGAAGCAGTCTTTCATCCTGAAGCAGTCTTTCATCTTGAAGCAGTCTTTCATCCTGAAGCAGTCTTTCATCTTGAAGCAGTCTTTCATCTTGAAGCAGTCTTTCATCCTGAAGCAGTCTTTCATCTTGAAGCAGGCTGATTCCAGGTCTGTTTCTCACATTTTGGCCCCAAAGCTCTGGCAAAACGTTTTTAAACTCTGCAAGATCTCCTTTCATATTTTTCTTAACCCACTTTTTTCGGTTCCCTTTAGCAATCGGTCTTGTTGCGCCATGTTATCTTCTCCAGTTGTTGTTTCCTCGTCGACGGCATTGTTCTTGTTCAGCGACCGGGCCCATCCCAGTTTTCTTTTGTTTTATTCATTTTCTTGTCAATCTTATGACTCCTTTGCAGTCTCTCTCCATTCATATGTTAGGTTGAGTTGGTTGTTAGTGTAATAATTATAGAAGGTACTTTCCAAACTGACTTTGAGGAACTCCCCAGAATTGCCCTTTGCTTTCTACTTTATTTCTAACGCAGACGGTGTCTGTAGTGTTCTGAAACAAAAACAGAACGTGTCAGATTCAGGTTGGGCTCCATTAGTTTTCTCTTTTGCTCCGAACTGAGCCGCCCGAGCAATGCTCAAATACATATAAGTGTGTGTATGTGTATGTATGTATGTCGTCTTCTTCTTTGTTCGGTTTATTGGCGGATGGCCACCAACATCAAGGTGCATTAACACCATCTTCTGTGTGTTCTTCTTCTACTGTCATGTGTATTTAACACATGACAGAATTTATGCAACTAACATGTGACCATTTTCACTTTAAATCCAAAGAGGTTTATCTCAAACTGTTTTCCCGTGTGACATCGTCAGATGATGGCCATGTCAGAGCGTGATGTCATCGACTTCCCTGCGTTGGAGCTGGAGCTGCAGGCGGCGGTGGAGTCTGAGCGGAGATACCAGCGAGAGAACGAGGCTAAGCTGAGGGCTGTCAGCCAGAGAGTGGCCTCCTACCAGGAGTTCCGGTAAGTGCAGGGTCCTGGAAACTCCTGCTGGTTGGAATTGTTTTGAGTAATCCTGGAATATTCTGACCAATGGGACCCCAGTCCTGGAACGTCTTTACAAAACTCAGATTTAAATATCAGCCTAGAAATTTCCTTAGAGCAGTGGTGTCAAGCTCAATCACAGACAGGGCCAACATTTTAAACTGTGACTACGTAGAGGGCCAAACAGGGACAACATGTATTAAACAGGATAGACAGGATGTTGGATAAAGTGCAAAAATAAAACATATTTAGATAAGCTACATTCTTCTTTCATGTACATGTGCCAGAGTCAGATGTTTGACCTCTTTTCTTGGCTGCCAGTTCATTATTGTTTGGGTTAGGTTCTGTGCTGTGGAAACCTTTAGTGAAGGTGTGCATCAGTCAGATGGCTCCTGTGTGGGTTTTCAAATACTCAGCGACTGAGAGGAGTATGAAAGTGTGCGTCTAGGCGGGCATTGCTCACCGTGGAGCGTGTGCGTCCTATTTGCCGGTGGCCAGTTAGCTAGACCTATGATATTTTATGGTGGGCCGTGAGTTTGACATGTCTGTCTTAGAGGGATAGTTCACCCAAAATTATGTCGATTATGTCCACAAAAAACTTCTGGAGTCTCTGGGGTAAATAGTGTTACAGCAGAATCCAACACAACTGGAGAAAATGGTGACTCCTTCTTCAAATATAAATAGAAAAAAACAAGGCGCCTTTCATATTCGACTTAAAACGCGAGGAAACCACAACTGGAGAAGTTTAAGCAACCGGGCGGGTTGCACGGTAGAATCGCCAGCCCACCCCCCCGTATTAGACGTTCAGGCTAATTTGAATGTCGGGGCTTGTGGACACTTGGATGACACCAGAGGAGTAGTATGGAGGCATGTTAGCTGTTTTATTACGTCTGAAGATAAATCCCTAATTTCTTCTATTCTATTGGATTTGGCTGCGACACTGTTAAGCCCTGAAACTCCAAAAGTGTTTTGTGGACTCAAACACTTCACCCCCCTCCATTGTCATAGTGTTGAGTGTCCAGTTTTGGTGAATTATCCCTTTAAGGATCGTTGAAATGTCATGAAGTTCAAGGTCATTAAGATAACTTCGGGGTGCGTTACAAGTCTCCTGGAGCTCCTTCGGGATATTCTTAAGGTCCTTGAGTTACAGGATGTGTTTTGCAACGTTCCTTGGGTCCTTGTGGAAATGTCTTGACTCAGATGTTTGAGAATCTGTTTCTGTTTCTGTCAGAGACCTGGTCCTGACCTGTCACCTGAAACCTCTGGAGAAGAAGGACAAAGAAGGAGCTCCACGGAAACAGCCCTGGAACCCTGTTGCCCCGAGCACCAACTGAGGAACACATTAACCTGCTTGACTTCTTGTTGCTTTCCATGATTCCCCAGATTATTACAAGGTTTGAGTTGTTTTCATGGCACAGGTGCAGATGGTTCATGGTTGCAATTCAACCCTCAGCGTTTGTGGAGATACATAGTTTTCATTGAACAGGAAGTGCTGTGACACATGACTTGACCTCACACATAAAAAGTGGAACATGTATGAAATGAAAATGTGACTTGAATAAAAGTATTAAACAAGTGAGACATGTGTTTAAATCCACTGAAAAATCTCGGAGGAACTCGCTGTGGCTGTTTTTTCCAAACAAAAGTTTCCAAACATTTTGGAGAGACAAGGTTTTTACTTGACAACAGTCACATCAACACAATGTTAAATATAATAATGATGTAAAATAAAACCAGCCTTACACAACATCATTCACACCTTATATGAATTTCATGCACCCACACTCCTTCTGTCCTGGTCAGTACCAGCTTGTCTGTTGTTGTTTGCACATGATTTTTGTGTTGGTCTCACACATTGTGTGAAGGTAGGATGTTCCATCGCATGTCGCAGTGCTCTGCTCAACCGGAGCGTCGGCTCTGTTGTTTTCATTGTTGATTGACAGTTCCTTGTTGGTAGGTGTTGGGCACTTTTCAATTTGTCCATCCTGGACTCGGCCCCTGGTTTTATCTTAACTGGCACAATTAGCACATTGTATTTACTGTTGAATTACTGCTTGTTGTTTTACCTGACTGCAACTCAGCACCGACTGCTGGAGTTGCCACGCCAGCACCAGAGTGCCTCCACATCCCTATGCTGTGTCCTTCAATGCCTCAGGAAATGTGGATAACACCAACAGCTCTGGTTTGGGCTTTTCTAGGCAGGTTGATGTTTATGATGAAGACCATGTGGTTAGAGACTATCCTGAGTCCAGGGATTTTTCTGAAGAGTCGAGCCCTGAGGCTGGGGGGCGTCTGGTGGGGCATGGTGGTCTGAGTGTCCAGCATGGATGCTCCTGCTCTCAAGAGAACATTGGTTCTGTAGGTGGTGTCAACTCACTCAAATATACTGTTATTATTACACTTTTTGAGTGGAGTCTGGTCTATACTGTTATTATTATTATTTTAAATACATGTTCTTGTAAACTATTTTGTCGAAAGTGAAAAAATGTGTTGTTTGTGCCAAGCATGTTCCCTGAGGTGAGACCACAGGGAGGAGGTCTCACTCTGAGCTTTATGAAGGAGATCGTTAAACTCTGTGTGTCACTCCATCAGCGCATGTTTGAAGTTTGGGTCAGAGTGAGACTTCTGTCGTGTCTTGTTGGTCTTTGAAACCGTCGGAGTTGAGTTGTTATGAGGAGTGAGTCATCTGTGCGAGTAGAGACGATCTTTGTCTACAGGTTGAAAAGTTTTAGCAGTCAGAATCAGTCAGAGGATCAGCTGGTGAGTGTGTGTCCGTGTAAACCCGTGTGTGTGTGTGTCCGTGTAAACCCGTGTGTGTGTGTGTGTGTCTTACGTCTCATGTGGCAGTTGATTTCATCCGGAATGTATCATTTTCTTGATTGATTGATTTTGAAACTGCAGACTGATTGACAGGAGGAGAAGTTTGATGACAAACATCAGAAGAATAGATTTTCTGATCATTCAATAAATCAATATCTGGTATTGATTGTTGTTTCCACCTGTGGAGCCTCAGAACGAGAACATGAAGGATCAGAACTTTAATGACGACGTGACAAAGATTCTGGACGAAGCTCCGAACGCCAGGAAAGCTTTGATGGAGAATTATGACAATCTCCTGAAGGTGGCGCAATACTGTCACGACAACTACCTAGAGGTCAGTGCTGCTAATGCTAATGCTACTTACATCTACTGCTACTACGGTTAATGCTTCTACTAATGCTACTAGTACCGCTTACCACTCATTCTGCTGCAACAACTCACTGTGTCTGTAGCAGTTTCCCTTTGTTTCCAGTCAGGTGACCGCAGCATGGCGGCGCTGGAGGAAACTAAAACCTTCACCACCCAATCACTGGCCAGCATTGCCTACCAGATCAGCACGCTGGCCTGTAGCGTCCTGAGTCTGTTCGACGCTCAGACCAATCAGCTCTGTCACATGGAGTCATCCATCAACCACATTGGTCAGGTTAGCCCCGCCCCCTCTTTCTGCTCCTTTTGTGTTAAGATGACAAAATTCATACAAAATGGTCGTCAACACAGTTTAACAGAAACGTCATGAATACTAGATCATTACAGGGTTACTATAAAATCAATAAAGTATTAACTCAGACTGAGTTTTAGAGGTGTTTCTAATAAAATGACACTTTTTCTCAAACAAGAGAGAGTTTAAAGAATCAAACTCTGTGGAAACAGGAAGTGTTTTTTCATCATGTCGTCCTCAGACCGTCGAGATGCACAAAGAGAAAGTTTCCAGGAGAGAAGTCGGCGTTTACACTTCGGTGAGACGCGTCCCACGCAGCCACAAGATCCTCCCCCCGAAGCCTATACAGCCCCGCCTACTTTACAGCCGCCAACCAATCAACTACCAGCAACTGGATGGCCTGGGACACAGCATGAAGGTACCCCCCCCCCCCCGCCCCCACACACACTAAAACAGACACACACTAACACACAAATACTCACCATCAGACACACACACACACAAACTTCACCCCTCTGGTTTATTTACAAATATGAGAAAAGTTTAGAATCTGATGTTTCAGAGAATCTGAATTTTAAAACGACGAAAGCACTGAAGTTCTGTTCTGAGTCTGAACAGGAAGTTAACAGGAAGTTAACAGGAAGTTAAAAAGGAGTGTCAGAGCTGCAGTGAACCACAGAAGAAGAAGTTCAACTGCCTCATTCAAACTTGATACATCTTCTGTATTTATAATCTACTGGACTGTACCAAAGTTAACTACTGGACTGTACCACTATAATCTACTGATTGTACCACTATAATCTACTGGACTGTACCATTGTAAACTACTGGACTGTACCACTATAATCTACTGGACTGTACCACCAGTCTGAAGAGTGGATCAATAAAGTTTGATCTTATCTTGCATTCAGTCCAATTCTAACCTAAAAATCTTAATCTAAATCTAATCTTAAACTAAACCCACATAACCTGTCTCCATCATAAACTAAATTCTAACCTGAAACAGCCCTTTGAAAAAATGTCCTCTCAAAGTCCAGAGGTCCTCACAGTGATGGTATTGAACCAACACTGTCCCTCATTTCTATAGAAAGACAACACACACACACACACACACACACACACATTCTTTGTTGAGCGTGGGAAACTGTCTGAGACACAGGATCCATTCATGCTTTCTCTCCCCCCCCCCCCCCCCCCAGGTCTCTGGGAAACAGTCGGACAAAACAGGAACGATCCATAAACACGGCGCCTCCATCAGGTTTGATCCGGTCACATGTCTACACAGCTAGTTCTGTCACATCACAGCCTGTATCAGGAAGTGTGCGAATGTGTGTGTGTGTGTGTGTGTGTGTGTGTGTGTGTGTGTGTGTGTGTGTGTGTGTGTGTGTGTGTGTGTGTGTGTGTGTGTGTGTGTGTGTGTGTGTGTGTGTGTGTGTGTGTGTGTGTGTGTGTGTGTGTGTGTGTGTGTGTGTGTGTGTGTGTGTTTTTCAGGTCTAACAAACCTCCAGAGCCAGTGCAGTGCCCGGTGGCGCCCCCTGTCATCAGGTAACAGCTCTGACAGTCACTGTCTTTACTGGATCACATGTAATTGTGTCCGACCCATGGGGGGGGGGGGGGGGGGGGGGCTGGAGGCGTGGCCTCTTCAGCTCCGTCTTGATGAACTGATCAGACACTGTGTTGTTACCGTGGCGTTCGTTGCTTAGCATCTCAGCTACTGTTGTGCACAGACTAGTTCCAGTTTCCACGGCAACAAGCTAGACAGAATCCTGATTTAATATTCATCTGTATTTTTATTGATTTTTCTTTCAGCTCCAGCTTCGGGAAACCTGTAGCTCCGCCCGCCATCCCCTCCACCTGGCACGCTGAACCTGAGGATGACATCATCACGACACATCTGGATGAGGCCCCGCCCCCTCCTCCTCCTCCTCCTCCTCCTACAACAAATGAGGTGTTGTCTCAGGATGTCTCGCCCCCTGACCCTGCTTCACCAGGGGACATGGTGTCCCCGTCCCCTCCACCTCCTTTGCCTTCCTCTCATTCAGAGGCTCTGGCCAATCACAGCAGTCCCTTGCAAGGCCCGCCTCTAACCCTTGAGACAGGTGAGACAATCCCAAACATGTCAGTTAACTAGATCAGCAGAACTAATCATTGGTCTAACCCTGAGTGACATCACCGCTCGTCTGTCTCCTCAGTGGTGGAGGAGAACAGCTTCCCTCCTCCCTCCCCGCCCCCTCCTCCTTCTGATGATGACCGCTTCCTTCTGCTACCCAATGACGTCCCAGAGCTGCCAACCCCGCCCCCTCCACCTGCACCCAGCCAGGAAGTAGACGGTACCTGTCTGTGGATACATGTGTGTGTGTTTGGAGGTTTTTCACATCTTTATTCCAGATAATATTATTATATATTCTTTCAGTTAGAGAGTGGATGAACCTGGTTAAAGAGTACCCGCCCGCACGGGACGCTCTGAGGCAAAGCGAACGCACCTGCAACGAGGCACGGATTCATTCATTCATTTCATTGGTTGACCAGTGCTCAACACTACACCTGTTGTCCTATAGGTTGAGGAGAAATCTGAAACAAGTGATTCACGAGCGCACAGAAAGCAGCCGGGTGCAGGAAACCGCTGTGAGCAACAACAAGCAGAGCCAATTGAATCGCAAACAGGGGCTATCCGAGTGTAAGGTCGGGTTTTGATGAAAAAGAATACACAATCTGAATATACATTCAACAAGTCGTGCTCTCAGCGCTGAATGACCACGCTCTTGAATGAAGATAGTAAAAAAGCTCCATATGTGTGTCTGTGTTTACATGATTCTCCAGTTCAGGAGTCGTTGAGTTCAGGATCATTAGATACGTTGTGCTCTCCTTCCTCTCTCAGTTTTCTTCTTCTGGGGTGTTTTTCTGCAGTGACCCTCCCCTCCAGGCGGAGTCGCCGACGCTCGCCCCCTGCAACTCGCTCTCTCTCTCTTCGGGTCCGCTCAGGCCCTGCCTCCCGCTGCCACTACACACGCTCTCTCTTCCTACCTGCTACACAACCATGTAAGCCGAGGACACTCTGCTGTCTGACTGAATAGACAGATAATCAATAATTTACTGATGAGTTCAGTTGTTCCCGTAAGAAACAAACAGACAGAGAGGAGGTCCTGAAGTTGTTGAGCATACCTTCTACAACAACTGGTGATGTCATGGTGTCCTTTAGTTGGTTGTTCCAGTTACGTTTTGCAGTGAGACAGCTTTTGAGGTCCGTTGGGGGGGGGGGTGTCTTTTTAAAGTGTTTGGGTGGTTGAGTGAAGGTCAATGAGGTCATTGAAGAAGTTCCAAGAATCCTTGACAATACTATGGGTATTTTAAAGGAATTACAGGCGCCATTAAATACATTTAGGGTCCTTGCAGAAGTTCAATGATTCCTTGAATAAATACCAGAAGTATGAAGTGGGTCGAGTTTAAGATGCTTGAAGGCTTGAGGGTCAGTGAGGAATTTTGTGGAGTTCTTGAGAATTTTTTTACTGGAAAAGTTCTATGAGGTTTGAGAAGTACTAAAGCAGTTTCCAGGAACCCTGGAAGAAGTTCTGAGGTCATCATTCAGGTCCTTGAGTGTCCTGAAGATGCCTACACGATGTTTGAGCAAACTCTTGGAACAGGTCCTTGAGGGTTTTTAAACGTCAGTGAGAAGTTAAGAACTTAATTGATTGTGAGGCACAAAGATTGCTTCTGCCAACAGATGAGAACGCTCTTCATTAGTCATAGTACTGACTCAGCTTCTCTTTCTGTCTGTCAGTGATGATCCCCCCTCCTCCCCCGTACCCTCCCCCATGTCCTCCTCCCACCTCCTCCTCCTCCTCCTTCACCCTGCTGCCCTGCCCCTCTTCCGCTTCCTCGCCTCGGCTCTGCTTACCTGCACGTCTCCAACACCTGGGTAAGAAAACAAATGCTGTGCTATTTATTCTCATCTAGTGGTAGTGCTCCTAGTGGTGGTTCTTTGAACTGCAGTAGCTCTACAACCAACTGTACAGGTAACCCCCCGCCCTGCTGTCAAAAGCCTGCCTCCTCAAAACAGACCAATCAGAGCAGTCACTCACAGATCCTGTAAACTGTTCTTTCAGATCTGGAGATCCCAGCCCCTCCACCTCCTCTCCTATTGGATTATGAGAGTGTCATTGATGACGTCATGCCACCCCTCCCTCCACCAGTGGATTTAGACTCTAACGTCCCCCCCCATTACCTGGAAAAAGGTACTACTGCTACTGCTATTACTTCTTCTACTGTTGCTACTGCTATTACTATGCTACTACTACTACTAGTACACCACCACACACATGGACAGAATCATAGTCGGGTATAGAAGTATTTGTAGTATTTACACTTATACTAGATATAAGGAAGTAGTGGGCCCTGTTATCACCGCCCTAATGCAGAGCTCCACCTGGTGGCTGTAGTCAGCTCTGCAGGGTGTCTGTACGCCTCCTCTAACTGCAGTTTCCCTGTATGTCCAGTGGTGGTGCTGTACAGCTACGAGGCTACGAAACCCGGTGACCTGCGCCTCATTGAGGGCGAGGTCATCTACCTGACGCACCGCCATGACAGCGGCTGGTGTGAGGGATTCCTTAACGGAAACGTCGGCTTCTTTCCCGAGAGCTACGTCCAATCACATCGCTAGATTGAAGCCCTGCCTCCTCTCTGTTGCCACGGAGACAGAATCTGTGTTACGACATCGTGTTAATTGTGTTTATGCAAAAATATGAATACATAACGTGCACATTCAGCAATATATTCAGAGCCGTTTTACTGATGATTATTGAAAGAATGAAAGGTCAGGTAAATGATCATATTTTATTTTTTAATCATTGAAGACTTTGTCAGTAGCATAAAAAGACAGTGAGGAAGATGATGGTGAGGTCATTTATAGATGAAAACACTGTGTATTATTCATAGTATTGCATTCTTTGTTATGTGATCATATGTAAACCCAAGAAATGAAAATGATCTGATTCCCTGAGATGAATAAAATCATATCATTTCTTGTAATTTCAACAGTGTGAGGGGCTGTCGTCTCTTTATACAGTCACTAATCGATAAATAACAGGATAATTTGATAATAAATAAATAACAGGATAATTTGATAATAAATAAATAACATGATAATATGAAATAAAAAGCTAACATGATATTATGATAAACAAATAAATAACAATTTAATATGATAAATAAATAACTAACATGATAATCTAATACATGAACAACATAAACAACTGACTCAGTATTGTCCAAGTGTAGAGCGCCTCCTGTTGGCAGCAGAGTTTATGATGGACGCCACGAGAAGCTGCAACTGATGAAGATGAAGTTCTGTTTCTTTCCTGATGATTTCCCATGATGCAGTACTACCATCCTGTACACAAAATACTACAATCAGTACTACAGTCAGTAATAGTACCCTGGGTACACTGAACTACATAATCAGATTTATTATTATTATGACTACAATCCATCGTTCAGTCAGTAAACACAGTACTGTAGACAGTATTTAACGGTATGAGTACTCACAGTGCGGCACAGAGTTCTTCTGAGTAGCTTCCTGTAGTATCTCCTCAAAGGTCTGTTTAAGTGTTTCTTAGTCAACACCTGAAAAACAAAAATATGGCAAAGTACTTTACTGTGAGTACTTAACGTACTTTAAATGTTTTTTTATTTATATACTACTTTTGTAGTCTTGATGACTCAAAGCGCTTTACGGTCCAGGTTTACATTCACCCATTCACACACACATTCGCCCTTCAGGTCGGAGGACGACCGCTCTCCCCCTCAGCCACAGCCACACACAGTCTGAGTATGCTAAGTATTTTTTGAATACTTAAAATACTTTATATAGGAGATATGTACTCACACATGTGCTCAGTTCTTCTTTCAGTCGATGGAGGTTGACCAGGAAGTGATGAGTCATGTCCGTGTCCCAGGTAACGGAGGAGCGGTCGTCATGGCGATAGAGGTCAGAGATCCTTGACAAACTGTCTCTGATGAAAATCAACTGAGAATCTTCCTGGAAACAGAGAGAGCAGCTGTTTTCTGATTGGCTGGGACCGAGGCAAGGTCATCAACTAACCTTTTTTTTTTTTACATATATGTGACTGATGGATGGATGTATTACCTGATGGTGGCGTACTTGTGTGTAAAGTGTGAATGGAAAGGAAACTGGACTCTCGTCTTCAGTCAGCTGACCTCCCTGAAAAATAACATCATTATATCATATTTACAAACATTGATACGTGTGTCTTCAAAGATTTAAGATATGATTTATATCACTTTTCTATATACCTAAATATACACACTCTTTTTATTATCTTTAATCCAAATATGTGAGTGTGTGTATTTTAATATTTATTCATCTGTCTACCTCTTAATATAAATCCACTTCATACAGATTTAACCATTGAGACAGCAGGACCATTAAAGGACCAGTTCAGAGTTTAGATTCTTCCTGTTCAACCTGAAGCGGCCGGCCAACTTCTTCTGAACGCAGCATCATATACTTTGATGCAATAAGGCTACAAAGTACTTGTGTATGGTACTTGTATTACAACTTTGATGCGATTTACTCACCATGTGTCGAAGGAGTGTCAGAGTGACGTTGCTATAGTGATTGTAGTGTCTGAGCCAATCACAGCAGAGAGTAGGAGTCAAGGCACAGAGGAAGATGGTCCAGCTGATCATGATGAAGGTGTTGATGGTGATGATGATCACAATGAAGAAGATGATGGTGATGATGATGAAGACCTGCTCTGTGTCTATGTCTGTGTTCTGTGTCTGTGTTTTGTTTCTTACCTGATCAGGTACACTTTTAAACAGAACAAAGTGAAACACAGAAATTCCCGGTTTCCATTTTCCTTTCACATCCACTCACACACTCACACTCTCACACTCTCACACTCTCACACTCTCACACTCTCACACACTCACACACACACACTCTCACACACCCTTTAACTCAATAAATATTTTCAGGAGAAAGTTCTTTAAGGGTTTTTGAAAGTTCACATATAGAAATATACAAATATATATAAAGTTTAAAATGTAAAGGTTGTTTTGATTTATTAGATCAATGTAAAGCACAGTGAAATAAGTTGATGTATTTGTGTTATTGTTCAATAAGTATTTATTTTATATTACTTGACTAATGTTTCTGTTCGGGGGGGCGCACATCACAGACCGGAAAGCGAAAGCGAGCCAATCAAACCCCAGAGAAAAGTGAAACCGGTCAGACTTTCAGAATAAAATGTATTCTTATTTAAATGTCTTCAACAGTTTGAATCTGGTAAAAGTCCCTGCTTTTATTATGTTGAGGTCTCACTTCCTGTGACATGACAGAAAATGAAAGTGAAGGAACGCACACACACACACACACACACACACACACACACACACACACACACACACACACACACACACACACACACACACACACACACACAGAGAGAGAAAAACACTGGGGGCGGTAATCCACCTTGACGTTGGTTGCCTCCCGCTAATAAACCGTACGAAGAAGAAGAACGAGTATTACGGGACGCTGTGATTGGTCTGTTGGACCTGTCGTCACTCATGCAGAGTTCTGATTGGCCACTGCAGTAGAACCGGCCCTAAGCCGACGCATGGGAAATCCTGTTTGAAAAAAGTGAGGGGGAAAAACGAACGGAATTTAAACCGATTTAGGTTTAACAGGTTAGTTAGCGGGTTAGTTAGCGGGTTAGTTAGCGGGTTAGTTAGCGGGTTAGTTAGCGGGATAGTGATGTTTACACCGGATTGATTTAACTTGGTTTTACTACATCTGGTTAAAGTGAACTAATCCAGGGTCAATGAATCAGTGTCACACGCTGACGAAGCTGGTGAAGATGGTTAGTATGTTATTAACTATGTCGGTTATTGTGTTTGTTAACATGCTGGTTAGTATGTTTGTAAACATGTTGGTTAGTATGTTTGTTAACATTGTTTATTATGTTTGTTAACATGTTGGTTATATGTTGGTTCACATGTAGGTTATTGTGTTTGTTAACATGTTGGTTAGTATGTTGGTTTTTGTGTTTGTTAACATGTTGGTTATTATGTTTGTTAACATCTTAGATAGTATGTTTGTTAACATTGTTTATGTTTGTTAACATGTTTGTTAGCATGTTGGTTATCATGTAGGTTATTGTGTTTGTTAACATGTTGGTTATCATGTTTTTTAGTATGTTTGTTAACATTGTTTATGTTTGTTAACATGTTGGTTAGTATGTTTGTTAACATTGTTTATTTTATTTGTTAACATGTTGGTTATCATGTTTTTTAGTATGTTTGTTAACATTGTTTATGTTTGTTAACATGTTGGTTATCATGTTTTTTAGTATGTTTGTTAACATTGTTTATGTTTGTTAACATGTTGGTTAGTGTGTTTGTTAACATTGTTTATTTTATTTGTTAACATGTTGGTTATCATGTTTTTTAGTATGTTTGTTAACATTGTTTATGTTTGTTAACATGTTGTTTAGCATGTTTGTTAACATTGTTTATGTTATTGTGTTTGTTAACATGTTGGTTATCATGTTTTTTAGTATGTTTGTTAACATGTTGTTTAGCATGTTTGTTAACATTGTTTATGTTATTGTGTTTGTTAACATGTTGGTTTGTTATTTGTTGTGTTATTTGGTTTCAACAGGTTGTTGTTACTTCCGTGTGATGGACGTGGAGATCTTGGAGTTCGTGGTTCCTGTGGAGAACAATAAGACTCTGTTTGTCTGGAACATTCAGTCCCTTCTCACGGAGGCTCAGATCTATGTGAGTCCTCACACCTATCTGACTTCTGACCTCACAGTCTCACAAGCAGATGTTTAGTGTTGTGTGTGTTTGTGTGTTCAGGACAGATTGTTTGGTGTCTTCTCGTCTTTCGGGCCTCTCTACCTGTTGAAGGTGCGTCCTAACGCTCCCCTCCAGCCCTCCGCTTTCTCTGCCATTGTCAAGTTTTTCTCGGCTTCTCATTCGTCGAAGGCTCAACGACAGACTGATGGACGCTTGCTGTTCCAGGACATCCCACTCAAGGTCACTTGACTTCAAAGTTTTGTCCTACTAAAATGCAGTGTGTGATTGGTCGACAGAAGCGATCAGTTATCAAACTAATCCAAAGTTGTGTTCAGGTGAGGCTGAGCTCCAAACACACCCCTCACTTCCTGTCTGAAAGCAGAAGACCTTTGAGTCACGCCCGCTGCCTGGAACTGGCCAATCACTGCCTGGGATTCAATGGCTGGACCTATGACATCATCACAGTAAGAAACACATTTTGTGCACACACCCGTGAGTCAGGGTGAAGGCAGGTAACTTCCTGTGGTATCTCTCCTCAGTTGGAGGAGCTGAGCGATGAAGGAGAGGAGGATGGAGCAGGTGGTGAGGAGGGAGGAGTGAGGAGCCTGAGGTTTGGCTGCTTGCTGCAGCTCAACTTCCCCCGTCACGGACACACAACCAGAGGAGCAGCTGTGGTCAACGACAGCTTCACCTGCACAGGTGACGACGCACAACGGGAACACACAACACCGTGAACCTCACATCAGCTGGACACAAGAAGGAAGATATCGATATAGTGTTTCCTTTGGTTCATGAGATTTATTAGAAACATTAAGGTAAAACTGTCACAATAACACAATTGTTGTCCCAGAAAAGATCGTGATAACTGATATTATTGTAATCTTGAAACCATTTTAAACCACTGATGTAATAATAGTAGAGATTCACCCTTTCAATGAGCAATGTATTTAATTCATGAATATTCGTCTGACATTTGAATAAGAATTAAAAATAGCTTGACAAATATAATTTTACCCTATCCTAAACCCATAATATATGAATAAAACATATATATATAATAAACCAGATGACCAAAACAATACATAAAATGCACTCTCTGGCTCTGTTAACAAAAATTGAAGAAATATTAAACATTTGGCTCAGGATATGTTATTTAGGATTCTTTTGATTTGGTTAGTATCCCAGCGTTTCCTCTAGGATTTGATGTTTGTCTTGTGTGTGTGTGTTTGTGTGTTATATTATAACATCCAGATGTTGTCTCTTTGTTCAGGCCCAGATGTTTTGCTACTCAAACGTTGTAAACTCCAGAAGTTGGTCAGAGACAAAGCTCTGGTTCAGGCATTCAACACAGTCCTGCTCATTCTACTTGGTATTACTGTTACTATTAATGTTACTGTGACTATACGAAATATATTTTTACTGTTCAAATGTGACAGTGATGAATTGATGTTTATTGATGATCAGTGTGCGTGTGTGTGTGTGTGTTTGTGTTTAGAAAATGGTAAAGTGATGGTGGAGGTGAAACAGACGTCGGATCAGATTTTACATGAGAAGATCGAAGGAGTCATTCATGTCAGTGAGACATGCATGATATATGTCTATAATATAACACCAACACATCAAAATGAATATATATATGTACAATCTATATATATATATGAATTATAATACTATAGACTAGACATACATTTTCATGTAACACAGACATTTACAACCAGAGCAAATGTAATTTTGTTTTTCAGGTGAATGAGTTTGATCTCGATGAAGATGAGGGTGAAGATGAAGAATGGGATCTGACTGTATCTTAGACTCCCAGAGGATTCTGGGTAGTGGTGCAT
Organism: Pleuronectes platessa; assembly: GCF_947347685.1. Lineage (NCBI taxonomy): Eukaryota > Metazoa > Chordata > Actinopteri > Pleuronectiformes > Pleuronectidae > Pleuronectes > Pleuronectes platessa. Next base: position 25,108,389 of record NC_070641.1, read on the forward strand.
TATGGGAAACATTACAGCATCTAATAAAGATTTAAATCAATGTTGTCACTGTAAATCATAAAAACACGAGATAGTGAAAAGTTGACGGATGACACGCAAACATGTAAACCAGGTCCTGCTGCCCCCTGTGGTTATTAAAGGAACTGCACTCTTCATTCTCTTCACTTCCTAAACCCGACTTTACATTAGTTTATTAACTTTGAGAATCGCTTGTTTAACGCAGCAACAAAACTAAGCTAGTTTAACAACAGTGTGATTCCCTGACTGACCACGGACTGGGTGGGGGCGCTGTTTCACAACTCTGGATTATTTCACTCAAGTTACGTGAAACTGATTAAATGTTCACAGACAGATACACACAGTGACACACACACAGCGACACACATACACAAGTCAAGACGTGAACTGTGAAACTCAACAACAATTACCATTAAACTTCCAAACAATACATTTCACCGTAAATCTGAATAAACTCATCAATGTTTGTTATTGAAAAAAATGATCGATCAGAAGCAGGCTGACATAAGTTAACCAGGCAGTAAGTTAACCAGGCAGTAAGTTAACCAGCCAGTTTGTTAGCTAGGCAGTAAGTTAACCAGGCAGTAAGTTAGCCAGGCAGTAAGTTAACCAGGCAGTAATTTAACCAGGCAGTAAGTTAACCAGGCAGTAAGTTAACCAGCCAGTTTGTTAGCTAGGCAGTAAGTTAACCAGGCAGTAAGTTAGCCAGACAGTAAGTTAACCAGGCAGTAAGTTAGCCAGGCAGTTTGTTAGCCAGTCAGTAAGTTAACCAGGCAGTAAGTTAGCCAGGCAGTAAGTTAACCAGTCAGTAAGTTAACCAGTCAGTAAGTTAGCCAGGCAGTAAGTTAGCCAGGTAGTAAGTTAACCAGGCAGTACGTTAACCAGTCAGTAAGTTAGCCAGTCAGTAAGTTAACCAGTCAGTAAGTTAGCCAGGCAGTAAGTTAGCCAGCCAGTAAGTTAGCCAGCCAGTAAGTTAACCAGGCAGTAAGTTAACCAGGCAGTAAGTTAGCCAGTCAGTAAGTTAACCAGGCAGTAAGTTAGCCAGCCAGTAAGTTAACCAGGCAGTAAGTTAACCAGGCAGTAAGCTAACCAGTCAGTAAGGAAACCAGGCAGTAAGTTAACCAGGCAGTAAGTTAGCCAGGCAGTAAGTTAACCAGTCAGTAAATTAACCAGTCAGTAAGTTAGCCAGGCAGTAAGTTAGCCAGGTAGTAAGTTAACCAGGCAGTACGTTAACCAGTCAGTAAGTAAACCAGAAAGTAAGTTAACCAGTCAGTAAGTTAACCAGTCAGTAAGTTAACCAGGCAGTAAGTTAGCCAGCCAGTAAGTTAACCAGGCAGTAAGTTAACCAGGCAGTAAGCTAACCAGTCAGTAAGGAAACCAGGCAGTAAGTTAGCCAGCCAGTAAGTAAAGCAGTCAGTAAGTTAACCAGTCAGTAAGTTAACCAGGCAGTAAGTTAGCCAGTCAGTAAGTTAACCAGTCAGTAAGTTAGCCAGCCAGTAAGGAAACCAGGCAGTAAGTTAGCCAGCCAGTAAGTAAAGCAGTCAGTAAGCAGGCGGTCTGCAGCTTGGTGCCCAGACTCAGAGCTCCTCGCTCAGGCTCTCGGACTCCGGCTCCTTCACGTGAGCCGTCTGCGACTTTGCCTCGTACAGCTCTCTGATGCTGGCCTTCCTGAAGAACCCACACTGGACAGCAGGGGGGGACACAACAGCACTTTACCAACATGCTGTGATAACAAATTCATCATTTTATGGATACAAGAATTCTGAGAATAAAAATCACGTCACAAAATTACATAAAGTATTTTGTGACTACTCCTTGTTTGGGCTGTAGTGGATCCTACAACTAAAACCAGGCAGAACTCTTTGGTTTACCTTCCAGAGCACCAGGCAGATCAGAGCCAGCAGTAAGACTCCAGCCACCATGGACACCCCAATGATAAACCAGGGGGCGCTGGAGTCCACCTGTTGCCCCAGGTCTGGGTAAATGTGGACCTCAATCTGCAGAGGAAGATGTGACACAAGAAACTAAAAACATGGACAAATGGATTTTTTCCCCCCTTTTTTGTGCAACCCATAGGAGGCGCTACCAGCACTATTCTGTTACCTCAGTGCTGGGAGACCCGATGTTGATGGTGTGTTTGTTACTCCGCAGCTTCAGGGTTGCTCGACCTCGAACCAACACACTCCTGGCATCACTGTAATCCTAAAATAAATAAACTCATTGTGGAGATTTGATTTCACTGTTCATTTCTGTCAATGATAGATTTTACTCAGAATTCAAAATAAATGTAAACAAAATGAAATAGATATATAACAGATTTATACACAGTCACTGAGTGTGTTTATATTCAGTGTGAACTTTACCTCGATCATGGTTGAGTTCCAGATTCTTGCTCTCACGCTCAGGGTTGCAGAGTTTTTCATGTTGATTAACGGACAAACAAACGTCACACATTTGGCTCCATGAACACAGTCCTGTCAACACACAGACACACACATATATTTATATATAAATATATATTTCTTTATATAAACTGAGCTCAAAACCATTATATTTATAGAGGATGAATTATTTTTGTCTAAAATAATTTGAACAGATTTACACAACCAGGTGAGTTTGTTTTTGCTCAACTCTGCAGCGCCCCTTTGGTTTTAACTGCAGTACTGCATGGTGAGTTAAAATGATTAGTACCAGAGTGTACGACTTTCTCTTCTGTTGATGCAGGAGGAGGATGGGTTGAGATTTATCACTCCTCTTCTTCTCTTCCTCTAGACTCCTCCCCCTGTTCTCCTCCAGAACCCGCCCCCTCATCTCCTCCTCCAGACCGCCCCCCTTCCTCTTCTCCATTGGCAGCTGAACAAACAGGAAGAACAATCTACGCTTAAAGGAGACATATTGTGCCCATTTCACCACAGTTGATATGGTTCCTTTGGGTCTGAATGAAATGTCTGTAACATATTGTGGTCAAAATACCACAAGGATCGTTTAAACAGCACCTTTTTACCCTGTCTAAAACAGCCCTCCTCAGATTTTCATAATATGTCCCCTTAATATTTCACAACGTTTTGCATAATCCCTTCCCTGGTGTTTATATTTTCATATTTAATGTTGTTTGCTCTTTGCACACACACACCAGAGCAAAGTCCTTGAATGTGTAAACCTGCTTGGAAATAAACCAATTCTTTCCTGAAAAGTTGATAAGTTTGTAAAGAATAAACTTTATCTTAAGAATCCCAATGTCCGGCTGCTGTTGTCATGGTTACCACAAGGTTGAGAGGGTTGATGATGTCATCGGGCGGATTGCAGCGAGGCTCGGATGTGCCGTGCACTCGGATCTCTGTGAGGTACAACAGCCACTTCCCATTGGACAGAACACTCGGCCAATTAAACTCCACCTCCAGGTTGCCTAGGTTACCCAGTGGCTTCCCGTTGACATGCACCTATGAGAGAAGGTCACAGGTCACGCCCCGTTTTGAATCGTTATTAACGCGTTGGGTCTGATATGAACCTTGAAGGTGAAGAGCAGCAAACTGCCGACGTCCTCTGTCTTCTTTGTGGCCGATTCACCGATCACATGACCACTGAAGGAGGCGGGGCCTGGTGAACTGATTCTGTCAGGATAAAATCCCCAAATCAGGTCAAAGGCCAGAGGTTAAAGTTCATGTTGTGACATTTAAACTAAAAACTTTCACTTTGATTCATAGAATCTCTAACCTGATTGATTTAAATTGATTGAACTTACAGTGTAAGGGACGTCTGCAGTGAATATTCCACCCACATGGAGACAGAGACAGGAGACAGATGTTGTTCACTGAGACTGAAGAGACAGACACAACATCTGTTCATACAGGTGTGCGTCTGTGCATCTCTGTGTGTCTGTGTGTGTCTGTGTGTGTGTATGTTACGTTGACAGCTGCAGCAAAGTCTGAATTTCTCTTGTTTCCAAACTGATGTCAGATGTTTGAAATATGATGAACAACTGAACCTGAACCAGACAGAGATCAAGTATTAGTACACAGAGTACAGACAAATATTACAGACAGAAATTAAGTACTACACAAAGTACAAATACTGCTACAGAAAGAACTACACACAGTACTACAGACGGCACTGGAGACAGTACTACACAAAGTACAACAGACAGTGTTACAGATATTACTTCACACACTGCTACAGACAGCATCAAAGACAGTAGTGACAGTACTGCAGACAGTATTACAGATAGTATGAACAGTACAGACAATACGTCAGACAGTACAGACAGTAGTACTGGTAGGAGCAGTAATACTACACTGTCAGAATTAGTAGAACATTGTTTACCTTGTGGTTGCTCTTGAACGGGTTCCCCAGCTCACACTGAAGAACCGTGTGCTGGACCGAACATTCTGCTGCTGTGACGTCAGCCTGAAACACAAACAGATTCCAGGTCAACATGGAGCCTAGCCCTAACCTAACCCTAACCCTAACCCTGAAACACAAACAGATTCCAGGTCAACATGGAGCCAAACCCTAACCCTGATACACAAACAGCGTCCAGGTCAACATGGAGCCTAACCCTAACCCTGATACACAAACAGCGTCCAGGTCAACATGGAGCCTAACCCTAACCCTAACCATAACCCTAACCCACGTATGATCTGCTTGACTTGACTAATGTGTGACTTTTATCCACAGGAGCACGTAACATCAGATTGTGGGCGGGGTCTGTGTGGGGACAACTACCCCCCCCCCCCCCCCCAAAATGGATGACAATAATTTTTACCGTCACTGTCTTTGTTCGAACTCCGGAGTATGTGAGTGATGGTGGGATGCTGATGTTCAAAATGGCGTTGTGAGCGTCCTCTGCTTGTCGGCCCACGGACGGTGTGTTGCTGACATTAACCTCCAAAAACAATCTGTTAATGCCGGAGTTGTAGTTCAACACTTGTTTGTTCTTCTTCCTGAAAACACACAGTCAGATGACAGCTGTCAATCATCTGACAGAGCAGCACCTGTCTGATCCCTGGTGGACAGACACACAGTCCAGTTTAGTCTTTCTGCTCATGTCTTGTAAAACCAGTGTTAAGTTCTCAGGTTGAGTCTGAGCGAGATCTGGAGACATGATCACCCGGTTCATATGTCCTCAGTCAGAGGACAGAGGTCTCTTACATGCTGAGGGGTTCCTGGTTCTCGTCTGTGAACTGGGCTGTCATCTGCAAGTTACTATGGCAACGGTTATCAGAACCACAGGCCTTCTGGATATGAATCTGAAACAGGAAGAAATTCAACAGTCAGTCAACACTACACAGGTTCTAATTTGAGCAGTTCCCAGAACTGTAGTGGGTTCTAAAGCAGATTATCTATTTATTTTAAGGTACCTGGTTATCACCGGCATTAACTGGCTTCTGATTCTGGTTCAGAGATAGATGTATGTGGACTGTACTTGGTTTTTCATTTGTGATCTGGAGCTGGTTCTGACATAAGTTCTGATCAGTTTGTTCATTGACTTGGAAGTGTTTTAACCTCAGAATGATTTTAATGGACTCTTGTATCTTGACCTCGATCTTGATGGGTTCTGTTTAGTTTTGTGTGGCATTCTGATAGTGATCGGGTTCTGATGTGTTCTGACAGGGGTTGTGAAAGGTTCTGACCTGGGTTCGGATGGGTTGTGGGGTGTGGCTCAGCACTGGGAGGAGCTTCAGATCCTGAAAGACACTTGTTTTCTTGGGAGGCTTCTCGTGCAGAGATACGTTCAGTGAGAAGACCAGAGGTTGTAATTTGTCTCGAATCGGACTCTGAAGTACAAACACATAACAGAACATCAGAAAAGAACCTGTTTGTTCCAGATCAGGTGCATGTGAAGGATTCTCTCTCTGCAGGTTTCATGCCTCTGAAGCTTGATGGAAACTAAATGAAAATGGGCAGCAGGAACGTGAAGTGAACTTTAGAGAAAAATAAGCGAACGATGTTCACAAATTCTTCAATGTTGGACAACAGAGGTGACAACTTCAAACAAGCTGATATAGGAACCGCGTGAAGAAACTTATGAACTTATGAACATGTGAATTCGGGTAGAGAAACAGGAAGTGACCTCATCGGAGACTGATTAAAGCTGAGCAGTAACAAGTTTTAAATCTTATCGCACACAGCAGAACGTCCTTTAATCAAACTCGTGTTTAACAACAGACATCAACAGGAGTCGAGACACAAACATTTTCAAGAGAGAACTTCTTTGTATGATTAGAGCTAATAGTGTGGTAGCATTAGCATTGAGTTCACTAGGCTGTTAAAGACAAGTTTTCAGGTGGAAAACACGAATCAAACTAAATGATTTTCCGATTTTTATTTTAATAAATTGAAATAGAGTTTAAACATTTTCCTTCAGATCAAAAGATTATATATATACGCTGAGGCTAACATTTATCTTCCCAATGATCCCTTCCAAAGTTTAATGGGTTCTTCCTCCACATCTGATAAATCTCCTTCCTGTCCCCCAAAGGATCAACTCTTTAGAAAATCACAGGTCTTTCCTCTAGCGCCACCCTCAGGACAGTTGTGTTCCGAGCTGTGTGCAACTCACCAGCAGCCCGACGCTCAGGAAGTGACATCGTGACGTCGGCATCGTCAGGTGACCAGAGTACGTGCTCTGCCTGTTGTCCTGGAAACGGAGGCGAGGCTTCAGGCTGGTGACATCAGCGACCACAACGAAGTGAACGGCTGTGACAAGAAACACACACAATCACTCAGAAACAACACAACATCTGTTGTGAAGAAATGCCACTTTCCCATGTTTCATACCAGCTTCAGACACAAGTGGGCAAAAATAAACAGAAACTGTAACAACAAAGGAGCATGAAAGAACACAATCACCTCTGATGTTCATGAAGTGTGTGACATGTAAATATGGGGGGTTAGGATTACATATATGGTATATATATAACCTATTAGTGGTGATTAATTACCATTTCTAAATGCATGAAAAATACCCGTTTTCTCTGTATATTGTTGTGGGAACAGAGACATAAATGACAGATGGTGGATATATACATTTAACATTTGTTTTTTTATTGATGACAAGTTCAAATGATAGACTTATTAAGATTGAAAATAAAATAAAACTAAAACATACCACACCATAATTAAATGTGGCTGACTCTTTGCTTTGCCTTTGAGCAAACATAGGATGATGTTATTTATATTTTTATCAAACTCAAAGAACCTTCATCCTAAACATTGGGGCTTCTTAGGCTTTTACCTTTTCATAGCCAATATAGGATGGTTGAATAAAACTTTTTTCTTTGCTTTTTTTAAATCAACAAACAACCAAACCTTTACACAATTAAATGTGATTGTGAGATCTGAACCTGAGCCCATCTGCAGAAGCGGTGTTGAGCCAGTTCACACTTAAAAAGAACGAGTTCCCAGTTCAGTTCATGCAGATGAAGATGAACTGGTTCTCGTTCACAGTTCATGTTTTATCTGGAGGATTCAGGTGACGTCCGGTCGTGTGTCTGGTTCTGAACCGATGGAGTCGGATCAGGTCTCGTTTATCACTGAGTCCTGAGTGTGAGCGACTCTTGTTGAACATATGGACGAGTCCTTTTCATGATGTTTCAATGAGTCTGATAAACTGAGGAATCAAACCAGCAACCAGTAACTTCCTCATCAGGTCCTGAGAACCAGTGATGAGTGAGTGTTAGTCCCAGTAAGAGCCGAGTGGAGGAGGACACAGAAACTCCAGCTCGGTACAAACCAGCTGCAGCTTCTGATCTGATCCCAGATCAGGTGAGACCAGAGGAACTCTGTGTTTCACTTTACAGAGTCACTGAGCTGCTGCAGTGTGTGTGTGTGTTTGTGTGTGTGGATGGATGAATGGATGGGGTAACACAGATGTCAGAACAACCATCACATGAGGACTCACTGATGTTGTCTCTGTAATTCCTCTCTCCAGTGCTGAAGATGTAGGAGAAACACAACTCAACCTTAATGCTGACACACACACACACACACACACACACATACACACACACACACACACACGAGTCAGTCTTTTAGCCTGTTAGCTTGTTAGCCTGTTAGCAGGTGTCAGGTGAATCTCACCAGAAGTCGCAGATTTCGGGGTTGACGATGTCCGGAGAAACTCGGAGTGTTTGATTGAGGTGGATGACGGGACGAGTTCTAAGAAATCAACTGATTCATTAAACAATCAACTAAAAACATGAGTCATCAAATCATTATATTTAGACTAACCCTAACATCGTCTCAGGTAAACACAGTCCAGCACATATACAGTAATATGCAGTGGGAAGTAACTCACAGCTGTAAAAGTACTTCATTACTTTTCACCAGTGGTATTTACAGGTAGTCACCTGAGCAGAGCGACAGTGTCGTCCAGAGAACCAACCACCAGGTCTGGATATTTGTTCCCATCAACATCTACACCTGCAGACAGAGAGAACCCGAACGTCCTGAACCGAGGAGCGACACTGCTGCCCCTGATCACCTGCAGGGGGGGGGGGGGGTTGATTTGTGAGTACACTTCTGAATTACGAGGTCTCATCTGAATTTTGTTTGGTCTTCACACCTTCAGACATTTGTTCCAAAGTTCTAAGTTTGAAGGTTGACAACAAACCAGTGTCCCTGTGTATGTGAGAGAGAGAGAGAGAGAGACAGAGAGAGAGAGAGAGAGAGAGAGAGAGAGAGCAAGAGAGACCTGGCTCGGTTCTGTAGAAACCCCCTCACTACTCCCGGTCCAGATCATCACACTTCCTGTTTCAGAGAACGGAGCTCCAACAGCAAAATCTGAAACACAACCTCTCCGTGATTAATAAACAGGAACATCTCCTCTTGTCAGTGTAACATCGAGTCCTCACCCTGGAAGCCATCTTGGTTCAAGTCTCCCGCAGCAGCAACAGTCATACCGAACGCAGATTGGGCCGGTCCTCTCAGCACCAGAGTGGGTCCAGAGTCAAACCCTCCTCCTGAGTTCATGTAGACATAAACTGCCCCGCCCGCCTCCTGCTGGCGATGGAAGTAAAAAGGAGCGCCCACCAGCAGGTCGTTCCACCTGCGTGACAGGAAACCATAATCTATTCAGAGATTCATCAGAATCATCAGGTCGCTGCTTCTCCATGACAGAACCCGGACCGGTTCAAGAATCCCATGTGTCGGATGAATTTAGACGAATCATAGTTTGATTGGTAGAATTTGTAGTTATTGTTTTTTATTGTTAAACATTTCTTTGAAAAGTTAAAATGTTAAATTTCCATTTGATCTAAATGCTACAAGACCCAATTAAACTGTTTCATGTGTTGTCACCTCATGACACAGAAAATGAATCAGAGCGAATCATGTGACTCTATATCCCATATATTATATATATTATACTATACTATACATATACATATATATATATATATATATATATATATATACTCGTAAATCTCATGCTACCCGTCGTTGTTGAGGTCGGTTGTTGCCACGGCGTTACCAAAGTAAGAGCCCGTCTGTTCACCGCGGAGTTTCTGCTGAACGACCAGTTCATTGTTCTGTTTCACCGCCAACAGCACTGAGCCACGAGCGTCCTCTTTACTGTCCTTAGGAGCTCCTGTCCATCAATACACAATCAGTAGAGTGACAAAACAATAAATACAATCAATACAGCAACAACTCAGTTAGGTTTATCACCTGTTACGATGGTAACATCATCTTCAGAGAGAAGACAACGAGCCTGAGCAATCGAGTAACCTGGAAACACACACACACACACAGAAACACACACAAAATAAATAATGAAAACTTCACATCGAGTCAGATTTTCAAAATAAAAGTAGCTGGATTGATATTTAAAGGGACAGTTCACCAATGTAAATGTTCCTGAGCTCCATGTTCGGGAAGAAACTTTGTTTAGAATCAAAGACGTCGACGGGATTCATCCAGGAGACGTGTACGTTACCTACACACACACAGACACACACACAGACACACACACAGACACAGAGAGACGCACACAGACACACACACATACACACAGAGACTCACAGAGACACGTAAAGACACAAAGACAGAGACACACACACAGACACAGAGAGACAAACAGACATACACACACATACAGAGAGAGAGCAGAGTAGAACAGAATAGAACAGAATAGAATACAAAAGAATAGAACAGAATAGAATATAAAAGAGTAGAATAGAACAGAATAGAATGGTACCTTGCCATTCGTAGCTTCCAGGTGACCCTACGATGACCTCGGTCTGAGTGATGGAAGCTGAAATCCCAGCATTACACATGACCTCAGCTCTGACATCACCAAGGTGACTACACACACAAATACAATATCATGTGACAGGTTTATCATTTGTTACCGTGTCATGTGACATGTGTCACCATGTGACTGGAGTCATGTGACCAACCTGCAGGGCTGGTCGGGCTTCTGCCAGTTCACGTCACTCTCATTGAACTGCAGGTCGTTTCCAAGGAGATAACATCGGCCAATCATCTGCCTGAACTCTAATGGTCCATAGAGTTTCACAAAGCGATGACCACATGCCTGCAGGGGGCGGGACCGGTTCTCAGTCAGCCAGTTAGCTGCTTGGCTCGTTAGTTGGTCAATCCGTCAGTTAGTCAGTTAGTAGTTGGTTGGTTACTTAGCTAGTTAGATACTTGGTCCATCAGTCAGTCAGTCAGTCAGTTAGTTAGTTAGTTAGATGGTCAGTAAGTCAGTTGGTTAGTTACTTAGCTAGTTAGTTACTTGGTCCATCAGTCGGTCAGTCAGTTAGTTAGTAAGTTAGTAGTCAGTTGGTTAGTTACTTAGCTAGTTAGTTGCTTGGTCCATCAGTCAGTCAGTCAGTTAGTCAGTAAGTTAGTAAGTCAGTTGGTTAGTTAGTTAGCTAGTTAGTTGCTTGGTCCATCAGTCGGTCAGTCAGTTAGTTAGTAAGTTAGTAGTCAGTCGGTTAGTTACTTAGCTAGTTAGTTGCTTGGTCCATCAGTCAGTTAGTTAGTAAATTAGATGGTCAGTAAGTCAGTTGGTTAGTTAGTTAGCTAGTTAGTTGCTTGGTCCATCAGTCGGTCAGTCAGTTAGTGAGAAAGTTAGTAGTCAGTTGGTTAGTTACTTAGCTAGTTAGTTGCTTGGTCCATCAGTCAGTCAGTCAGTTAGTTAGTAAGTTAGATGGTCAGTTGGTTAGTTAGTTAGCTAGTTAGTTGCTTGGTCCATCAGTCGGTCAGTCAGTTAGTTAGTAAGTTAGTAAGTTGTTTTTGATCTTTTCCCTTCCTTTGAAGGGGGGTGCCCCGAGGTAGCTTTAATCAATTAAAGTTACTATGTACTATTAATGTTTTTATTTTAGTTAATATTGTTAATGACTCACCAGGACTCTCCCTCCAGGTCGGCCCTGACTGGCTACTGAGACACCAAGCCACATGTCTTCAATCAGGTCCTCAGATGGGTTCACATCTGTAACAGACGCAGGTGTCAGCCTTGATT